>NC_056478.1:2031121-2041324 GCF_008729295.1 Plectropomus leopardus
TCACCCAAATGCTGGTTTAATACACAAGTGGGTGCTAGATTTATTTTACCAACCAAAGAAAAAAAAACAAAAAACAATGGTAATCCACTGTAGCCACAGTGGCAGGTGGACAATAAAGTTCATTTCCAACCCTGATAAAGGCTATGTATATATGTAAATAGTTGTGTAGTTTTTCCCGCCTGGTTTTGTCTGTTTTTTTTCTTACACTGAAAAAACANTTTTTTTTTTTTTACATATATATCACCCAAATGCTGGTTTAATACACAAGTGGGTGCTAGATTTATTTTACCAACCAAAGAAAAAAAAACAAAAAACAATGGTAATCCACTGTAGCCACAGTGGCAGGTGGACAATAAAGTTCATTTCCAACCCTGATAAAGGCTATGTATATATGTAAATAGTTGTGTAGTTTTTCCCGCCTGGTTTTGTCTGTTTTTTTACTTACACTGAAAAAACAGAGTTGTTAAAATGTGTTTAAAATAATCACTTTGATCACTTTTGTTTGCAGTGTCCTATTTCCTTTTTGTTATGTAACTGAATTTGTGAATATGCTTGAGCCATGTGTGGAATAACCATATTTATATATACAAGGAAAACCCGCAAAAACAATCAAAACAAAACAAAACAAAACAAAAAAATGGAGGGAAAACGACCTGCGACACCCACCATGGCGCATGCGCCGAGGCTTCGCGTCACCGAGCAGATGCAGTCCACATCCTCCGGCTCAGATCACCTGGATACTGTGTTTCAGGAGACGTTTTTCGGGAAACTAAAGGCCAAACAAATGTTTTTATGTGTCAGGAAGACTCGTGGATTCACTGAGACTCGGTGAGTTACGGTCTCTGAATGAGAAATCAGGTTAAACTCAGCTCGGTGGTATGCTAACAGCTAACGCCGCTAGCTAACGTGAAAGTGTAAATTTAAGAGGCAGTCAGCGGGTTGTAATGTCTGTAAAACACACAGCTTATATGCGCGTTGTAGAGTGTGTGTGTGTGTGTGTGTGTGTGTGTGTGTGTGTGTGTGTGTGTGTGTGTGTTTTTATGCACCGAGTGCAGCTGCATACACGGTGAAATGTGATGTACTGAAGGTGTGTTTGTGTGTTTACAGTCGCTGTTCTGGGTCTTCGCGTCCTGCTACATGCTTGTTTTGGTAAGAGAAAACCTTTATTAATGTATTATTTTGTTTCGTGGATGTTTGTTTACACTGTTAATGATTAATGATTGTACACTGTTAAAAATTTCATCGAAATATGTTGATGCACGCAGGCCATTGGGACTGTTGGACAGGTGAACACAAAACAAACAAACAAACAAAAGATTAAATAACATTAAATACGCTGTTCGGAAAAATGGTAAGAAACTGTACTTTACTTATCAGAGAACTGTACTTTATTTATGGGGAGTGGGGTGCATTACCCTCCTTTTACCATAAATGTATTATTATTAATGTATTATTATTATTTATTTATTCATCTAGCACCTGTCAGTGATAAATGGTGTGATTTTGGACACATTAAAGACAACATGCCTTTAAAACAAGGGGTCGACATTTATCAGCCTGGTCGATTATTGGGGTTTGTACTTGGCTTTTTGCAGATTATCTGTATCAGTGTTTTATTTTGATGATTACTGTAATTTAATTGTTATTTACAACATCTATTGCACGTCTGTCCGTCCTGCAAGAGGGATCCCTTCTCCATCATTTTTCCCCTTTATAGAGTTTTTTTTGGGAGTTTTTCCTCAGTCGATGTGAGGGTCTAAGGGAAGAGGGATGTCATATGCTCTAAAGCTTTCTGAGGCAAGCTGTGTTTTGTGATAATGGGCTTTATAAATGAAATAAAATTAAATTGAATTGATAAAATTAATTAATGAAAAAAGTTTGCGTATTCCACTCAACCAACAGCAGGGAAGGCAGTCTGCAATACATGCCATAAGGTGTCAGCATGGGAGGAACTTTTACTTTGTCAAACCTCAGGGAGATATTTTTACTTATTAATTTTTTAATTTCATTTCCCACTCAACTTTATTTAAAAAGTTGCAGAGAACTTGTATATTATGCTGAAAGTTTAAGATTTGATTAAACATTTGCTAAAGGCATTTAAACAAAGACTTGTGTTGGAGTTTGTTATATTATAAATTCTAAATTTTGACAAAAATATTTTTATTGTAAATGCATACTGGTTATCTGTCTCATAAAGTAATAATAATTATCCGCCCTGAAAATCCAATATTGGTCGACCCCTATCTAAAAATCGGTTGTGAGTTTTAAATTAAAAAACACATCGACTTAAAGTTAACTGTCCCTCCGCTAAGTCAAATCAAAAAACATCCCTCCCTCCCCAGTGTTTAAAAAAGTATTTGAAGCACCACTCTCTCTACTCTCATAAATAATGAACAGTCCCTAATGCCACTCTACCTCGCCAAAATGTAGCACAGCTCTGGAGCATTATTACGCCTGCTACAGGGAGCTGTGTGTTTACTAATTTTTAAAAAAGGCCAATATAGTATATATTTATCATGTGCGTGCATAAATTGTATTGCCAGTGATAGAAGTCAGTAAATAAAATGTGCCTGGGTCCATTTAATGCTTAACCATAGACCTTTTGTGTTTTGATGTACGCTTCAAGAAATGGTCCAACCCAAAGCTGGCGAGCCACCGTACCAGGATCCACTGTGATGAGAGTCTGAATTATTGGACCGACGGTGAACCTGCTGATTCTACTTGAGTGGTAGGACAGACTTGCATTACACTGCTCCTCCACATATCCTGCAAGGAGCATTAGAGATGTTAACACGGAGATCGCACAGTTTAATGGAGTGTGTTGACAATGGAGGTGTTAATCAGCGCTTTCATTATGATAGGAAATTGTACCGATACTTTGAGAGTAAATACAGGTGTTGGTCTTGAAGCGTTTCAAGCCTTTTTCCTCCATGTATGTAAACTCAGCCTGCTCTCTCTGAATTCATTAAACAACTCTGTAAATGCTTTCGGTGTACAAGTGCAGCGCCAATATATGGAGGGTTCCTACAAACAACTGACTTTGGTGCGGGAGTCTGGAGTTGTCTTCCCGTGATGTTTGATTCGATTTGATTTGGGAACCAATGGTCTGCATTGGTTGCCATGTGCTTTTGTGTGAACATACAGATCGTGCTGCTTCATCCCACCATGTGCATTTGTTGACATCGTGGTAACGGCATCCCGCCGTTAAAAGCTGACGTAGAGCGATACCTAAAATGTAAAAAGTAGATGCAGATGGTCACTGACGGAGCGGCACTATGTGATGGGTTGGGGTGAGAACCACAGTTTTTGGCACTTCCGCCTTGGCTTCATTTCTTCTCGGTCTCAGAGGTTGCCTTTTTATGTTGCACGACCACAGACTGAAATATCTCAGCAACTATTGGATGGATTGACATTGCTGTGAATTAAATTAAATGTGGTTCTTAGACATTGATTCAGTGTGTCTAAATACCTGCAGAACTGATGAAATCCATCACAGTCAGCCTGGACTGCACGGTCTAACATAAACATGTCAGCAGTGTGACGGTGAGCACGTCAGCATGCTGACATCAGCGTTTAGCTAATTCTGTGAGTTCAGCCTCATGGAGAAACTAGCATGGCTGTAGACTGGATTTGCGCCTATTTGTAATTTGTCTCTTTGAAGTCATTTTATTCAATTTTTTTGGTTGTTTTGTTTCTCTTTGAGGTCAACTTGTGTCTCTTTGTAGTTGGTTTGGGTCTCTTTGAAGTCATTTTTATGTCTTATGGAGTCATTTTGTGACTATCTGAGGTAATTTTAAGTCTGTTTTTGTGTGTCTGATGTTATTGTGGTTATATTTGGTCTTGTTGTTTAGTATCTCTGAGGCCATTTTGTGTCTCTTTGTGGTTACTTTGTGTCTCTTTGAGGTCAACCTGTCTCTTTGCAGTTGGCTTATGTCTCTCTGAGGTCATTTTGTGACTCTTTGGTTGTTTTTTGATTCTTTGAGGTCATTTTATGTCTCTTTTTGGGTGTTTTGTGTCTTTTGGATGTATTTTTTTTGTTTTTTTTTGGTCTTCTTGTTGTTTAGTGTCTCTGAGGCCATTATGTGTCTCTTTCGGGTTGTTTTGTGCCTCTTTGTACTTGTTTTGTCTCTTTGAGGTTATTTTGTGCCTTTTTTGGTTGGCTTCTCATGACGGTCAGCATTGGTTGCCATGTGCTGTTGTGTAAACATAAGGTCCGTGCTGCGTCACCCCATCATATGCATTGTTGACATCACCTTAACGGCATCCCAGAGTGTACAGCTGATGCAGAAGGCCACTGTCAGAGCGGCACCATGTGACGAGTCGGGATCATATTGTGTTGTTAAACTACATAAAATATGTTCTGCCAATTATGTATAATATTCTTTGGTGTGAGATCTGAGTATAGATTGCAGGACAAGGTCATCTGAGGTTTTGGCCGTATCCTAACCTGCAAGTAGCCACCTCCCAGTCTGCTCCAGGATGGAGGTTTCATATGTGACACGTGTTCCTGCAGGGCGAGGCCGCTGTGCAGAAAAGCCTCTGCGTGTTGTTGAGAACGAGGCTTTTTCACTTGCTGACAGTCGGCCTCCTGTCAGTCAGCGCAGCTCTGGATTAGCCTGCGCTGACGGCTGGCTGACCGACCCACCCTGGGAACCGACGCCGTGCCCTTCCCACACTGTCGCCTGTCAGCACCTTTCACATACAATATTATAGAAATGCAGAGCCTCTCCATTCCCATCACATTTCTCCCCGCTGTCTCCTCCAACTACCCCTTGACAGCAGGTTTTTTTTTTTTTTTTTTTATCCTTTTTATCCCCGCAGCACAAAATGTGGCCCGCGGCTCGTCACAGCAGGACAGAAAAAGTCTGAGTCGGCGAGTTGCCTCAGCTTTCTTGGCACTGTAATATACTGTCAATGCAGGCCGAGCTGACAGAAAGAGAGGGTGGAGAGGGAGATGGAGAGGTGGCTGGGGCTGAGGGGTTATACAAACACAGCGAACAAATAAGGGATCTAAGCATAAACCAGGCTGTCACAACACGTTGTCTGGCTAATTGAATTGTTCCAGGCAGCCCTGAGAGAGCGCAGACCATTTTAAGTTTAGCTTTATTGAATTATTAAATCAGAAAAAGGAGGACGTTAACATTTAAGGGAACATTCTCCAGGCTTGTTCGCTGAGGGAGGAGCGAGTGGTGTTGTGACTCTCCGACTGTACACTGTCTAACAAGACTGGAAACAAGATTACCTTTAAAAATTGTATTACTCCGAACTGCGTCAGCGTCAGATTGCCGTGTGTGTACATTACCTAAAACCCCAGCCGATTCTCAGTAATGACTTCTTTTGTGTCGAGGTACATTTGAGCCGTTTGTGTTTTGTTCAGACGGTGCGTATATTGGTCATGAATAATTAAACAGTCAAGCATGTGTGTGTGTGTGTGTGTGTGTGTGTGTGTGTGTGTGTGTAGATGGTTATAGGAGTGTGCATGAATGTTGATGTGCATGCTTAGCAGGGGCGGATAATCGGACAGTGGGCCCCTGGGCACAGATATGAAAAGGGCCCCGCCAGCCCTCCTACACAAAAGCAAGACACACAGACATTGTAGTTGTTATGCATCTTTTTGAAGTTTTGTGTATCCTTTAAGTCATTTTATGTCTCTTTGTAGTTGTTTTGTGTCTCTTCGTAGTTGTTTTTTTGTCATTTTGGAGTAATTTTATGTCTCTTTGAGGTTATTTTTGCATCTTAGGGTTGTTTTTTGTCTCTATGAGGTCATTTTATGTCCTCTTACCTTTTAATGAGGTAATTAAGTCTTTCATGGGTGAATTTCTGTCTCGTTGAGGTAATTTTTTGGTTTTACTTTTGGAATTTTGTGTCTCATTGATGGAATATACATATTGTTTGGTCATTCTGTGTCTCTTTGAGTTCATTTTGTGTCTCCTTGTAGTTGTTTTGTGTCTCTTTGTAGTTGTGTTGTGCATCTTTAAAGTAATTTTGTGTCTCTTTCAGGTCTTTATGACTTCTTGTAGTATCTTGTAGTCATTTTGTGTCTCTTTGAAGGAATTTTGCATCCTTGTATGGTTGTTTTATGTCTCTTTTAGGTCATTTTGTGCCTCTTTGCAGTTCCTTAGCATCTCTGTGTGGTCATTTTGAGTCTCTTCCTGTTCAGCACGTCCTATTTCATAGACATCTTGCAGGGACACCCAAACTCTTTGGGCTCTTGTGCCTGGTAGTTCAGTAATCCATCCATGCTGCTGAGAGAAGGGAGGGGTAGAACTTATTTGGATGCAGTGTCAAACGTATCTGTCGTCTGGGACCGCAGGACGATCTCATTTGCAGCTACTGTTGAACGTTTCCATTGCGCACTAATATGTAATTCATAGTGTACGTTTATCAAGGTCAGGGGTGCATTTCAAGCATCATCCCTCGTGCCTGTGGGGGCTCGGAGCAACAGCCTTCCCTTGGACGTCCTTGCCCTGTCTCATCTGCAATGCCTCCCCCGGCACCACTGCATTATGTTGCATTTGCATCGTATTGCCTCCGCATTGCCTCCGCAAGACTGGCCCCCTTCTCACCCCCCCTTTTCTTCTCTTGCCCTTTTATATCTCCTTCTCTTTTCTACCTCGTCATCCCTCTCTCCAGTGTCAGGCTGGTGCCAATCTGCAGGGGCTTGGCAGTGAGCTGTAGTGCAGACGGGGCAGGACGGAGCGGGACAGAGTGGGACATGGCTCAGTAGGTCTGCAGCAGCAACAGCAGCACTATTTCAAGTGAAGGTAGCGGTGTGCCGCACTTGGGGATTGGCAAAGAATATGCAATGAGCCCAGGGAAAGATTACGTTGCGGTAAAAAAAAAAAAACATGAGGGGGGGAAATACATCAGAGGGAGGAAATCCCTAGCAGGAGGATCCCAGCTCAGCGCTTTCTCTCCGACAACCCCCCTTGCCTCCTTCCCTCCCTCTGCTTCATTTCCCCCTCCCCCCCCCCTTTTTCCCCATTCCCCCCCTCTGCATCTCTTTCCTGTCTCTTCAGATTGGTCCCTCTGCATTGATCTTTCTCGCTATTTCACTCTTTGTTTTTCAATGTTTTTTTTTTTTATCCCCAGTGGAGAAGCTGCTGATGCAATCCACTGCCACTAAGCCCCCCCCCCCCCCCCCCGATGCTTACCCATGTGTGTATGCTGTGTGTGTGTGTGCATACATGTGAGTGGGCGTATTTGCTTTTTGCATGTGTGTGCATTTGTTGTGTTCGCATCAGAAGGCGAGGGATATCCGGAGCAGGGGAAACATAAAGCTTTACTGGCCCGCTCGCCATCACTTTGACAAAAGCCATTTTAAAGAGAGATTGCTCCATAGAGTCACGACAAAGTCCCTTCTTTACGCAGCCTTTGCAGATTTTTACAGAACCAAAGTGTGTGATTTTAGACAGCATGCCAGCATTGAGAATGATGTTTGACACAACAGCACCTGCCTGCAGTTTGACATGTAATATGCTTCTCGGCAGCACTTTGTAAACAATAATATTGACATAACATGTCAATCACAGTCATTTACCTTCTCTGTTATATGGAGGCTGATGTTGTTTGTGGACATTTATGGACGCTGTTCTTTTCTAGCCCCTTTTACACTGCCTGTTCAGGGCAGTAGAAGCTGATGCTGTTGTGTTAAAAGTCATGCCTCTTTTGCTTTCACAATGCCAGCATGCTGTCTAAAACCACACAACACTGACATTGTTTAGTTTTGTGTAACAACGCAAAGATGGTGTGAAGAAGCAACTTAGTAGCGCAATTTCTGTCTTCCTAAAACCCTAGAAATGTCCTTTAATCCTAAAAATGCCTTAAAATCCTAGAAACATTATTAAGTCCTAGAAATGCCGTAAAATCCTGGAAATGTGCTAAAATCCAGGAAACATCTCATAATCCTAGAAATGTTTTAAATCCTAGAAACATGTATGGAGCTGCTGCGATTGGCCCCCGGCCTCCTGTCATTTTACAAAAGTTTTCCCCAAAATAAAGCTATGTGAGTGTCCCTGGTGTTTGGGGATCTCTGCCTCTGAACACAAACAGCTGACTGCACTCCTGAAGCCGGATCGGGAGCAGGCTGTTCTGCCAGCCCGTTATTAAAGGGCTGTTTGTATTGCCTGCTGTTTTTTCATTAGCAGGAATCTTATATCATCGCCTCTGAATATTGCATGAGGTTCGGGGAGGCTCGGTTGTCGTGACACCGCCGTAATATTTCAAAACAATCAAAGATGGATGAGCCTATTCTTCTAGGTAAATAGAGGGAGGCCTGGCGCCGGTGAGGAAAAGCCCAAAGACGGTGACGACGACACTGACGCACCGCGAAGGAGGCTCTAGGAAGGAGAACAGAAAAAAACTCAGAGAGTGATTGGAGTCCATAAAAATGAAAATGCACTGTAAGACAAATGGAGCAGGCGGAGACGAGAGAGCAGATTAAATGAGGGGGAAAGAGAGAGGGAGAGGACAAGGGAGGGAGACAGAGCGAGAAATCAAGACGGAGGGAATGACAGAGTGAGGAGGATAAAAACGCAAAAGATGGGGCTATTAGAGGGTGAGAGAAAGAGTTAGTGAGAGACCCACGCTGCTCCCAGTAATTGAAAAGGCACCGGGACTGATTTAGAGGGGAGCTGAGCCGGGTTTGTTGGGATGGTGGTGGTGGTGGTGGGGGAGTGACACGCTGCATTGCAGAGTACGAGGAGCAGGAGCAGCCAAACCCCCTGCAGTGCTCCGGTGCTCCTCCACCTCTGTAGTCGTCATTAGTGCAACACGGTGAAAACGACCCTCCAAGGCCCGTAATAAGCAGTGAGGCTGCGAAAACATTATGGCTAAATCCATACAGGCTAATTACTGTAGGTGCCTCTGCTTCTCTGGCATGAATAATACAGCAAATAAAGAACAGGAGAGCACGGCTTTAAAGGGAAAGTACAGTGATGACGAGGGACGAAAGTTGTCGTGTCACTCTGTGTGGCTCCTTGAGGTTATTTTTTTGTGCCTGTTTTGGGGGGTAATTTTGTGTCTTCGGTTGTTTTCTGTCTTTTTGAGGTCGTATTGGGTCTTACTGTTGTGATTTTGTCTTTTTCCATCGTTTTGTGTGCCTTTGTAGTCGTTTTGTGTTGCGTTGTAGTTGTTTTGTGTCTCTATGATGTAGTTTTGGATCTTATTGAGGTGATTTTGTGTCTCTTGGGAGTAATTTTGTTTCTCTGTGGTGTAATTTTGGATCTTAGGTCATTTTGTGACTCTGTAGTTATTTTGTATCTCTGAAGTCATTTTGTGTTTCTTTGGATTTGTTTTTTGTCCTTTTCTTGTCATTTTTCTTGTCATTTTTTGTGTCTTGCAGTTTTGTGTCTCTGACATAATTGGTATCTCTTTGTATCTTAGTGTGTCCATTTTGTCTTTCTTTGGAGTCATTTTGTGACTTTTTGGGGTAACTTTTTGTTTCTTTTTGGTTGTTTTGTGTCTCTTGAGGTGATTTTGTGTCTCTGATGTCATTCTCCTTCTTATTGCAGTAATTTTGGCTCTTTGTTTCTGGAGGCGAGTTGCACATGCACAAATTACAGTAGATTAGTGTGTGTGTGCATGCACCACATGAGTGCAAAAGTGTAAAGATTAATCCGTTTTTAAAGGGCCACTCTGCTCTTCTTCATACCAGTGCTTCAGACTCTGTACTTTACAGCAGGAGCTGCTTCATTCCTGTAAAATGTTCCCACCTTACAGACTCATAGAAAGAATAATGTGCTTGTTTAGCTCAATATAACAACATCCAAAATACATTAAGCTGCTGCTAATGGACTTCTACTACTGTGTGTGTGTGTGTGTGTGTGTGTGTGTGTGTGTGTGTGTGTGTGTGTGTGTGTGTGTGTGTTTGTTTGTTTGTTTGTTTGTGTGTGTGTGTGTGTGTGTGTGTGTTTGTTTATGTGTGTGTGTGTGGTAGTGGAAGACGCTTCCCCATACTGATGTTGTGCCTGGCTCAGCTCACCTCATACACTTCCTTAACTTGCTAATACAGCAGGACACCAACAAGCAGAGCTCCATGTCCCTGCACACATGACCTGTCTGCCCCCTGCTCACGCACGCACACACACACACACACACACACACACACACACACACACACACACACACACACACTCTTGCAGCATGTCACGGGCTTGTCTCACAAGTGTTCCTGTTCTTACAAAGGGTGCTGATACGTGATAC
>NC_056478.1:2343849-2461349 GCF_008729295.1 Plectropomus leopardus
TATTTTTATTTCTTAGATTTTTTTTTTTAATTTTTTTTTTAAGTCAGAGATACTTTGATTTGTTGTTTTTGGCTCTGGTGCACTCTGCAGTGATGAACCAATATAATGTGAATTGTTTGCCATTTCCAAAGAGGACCACTTTGGATAAGTGTTTTATTAAAGTTTCTACGTGCTATCCTCTGAGATTTTTTTTCAACATGATGCTCCTTGGAGTCGTTCTACTTTTAAATTCAAACAAATCAAATTAAATCAGTATGTCCATATATAAATGCAGGTAAATCTAAATTAATTGTTTGCACAGTCAGTGAGTTGTCCTCGTGGCTGCCTGGGGAAGATGGTGGCTTAGTTATGTCTAAGAAATCCCTAAATTGTGTGTAACATGGGGAAAAATAGATATAATGAGCAAGAATTTTTAATTAAGCACTAAAAATCATCCTTTTTTTAAAGATGTCTCATCTGCAGGCTGCTGAAATGTTTAAATACCCTGCAGCCTCCTGAGAAATCTTCTGAACTCTGTGTTTCTTCTTTTTCTCTCTGTCACTGTCTCTCCATCTGTCCATCCTTGTAGTAAATTTATTATGGCGACACTTAGGAACAATTAATAAGATGTTAGAAAATAAAGTTAAATTTGTAATATTACTCAAAGAGGTGCATTAGAGCCCGAAGCAACCACAAATAAAGAGAAAATCAGCTAGATATTTGGGAAAATGAGGGTCTCTTTACCCCTTCAGCTTTAATTTGGATAATTTTTTATAATGATTCAGTTCTTTTTTCAGTGGTGGAAAGTAACTAAGTACATTTACTCAAGTACTTCAGTACAACCTTGAGGTTCTTGACTTCACTATTGATGAAAAGATGAAAATATTGTTTTTTTTTGCTACATTTATTTGATAGACTTAGTTACTAATAAACTAATAAACTGTGGTGCATAAATATGAAACTAAACTAACCAGCAGTATATAAAGTTGTTAACATGAGCTCCAGCTGCAGCAATGAAGTGATGAACACATCAGTGCATCAATACTTTAATTATAATCCTGTAATATTATTCTGATTGGACCAAATTCCCACATTTTACTTTATTTTGATGAGGACACTTTTGTACTTTTAAATGTAAAACTTTAACTTGTTCACTGAAAAGGTTTATACTTTGGACCAACTTAAAAGATACTCTGATTTGTTCCAGCCATATTTAGCAGTTTTCCCTCAAATTATATTTATTATTTGTCTAAAACCTTAAATTATGATTTGATATAAATCAAAAATATATTTTCAGAGAAAAAAAACTACATTCACACAAAGCAAACAAATAAAAACAAAAGAGTATTTTTTGCACTGTATGGGCTGCTATTTCATCTTGTTCCAGCACTTGTCTTGTTAAATAAAATTTAGTGCAAAAAAAAATTAATCATTACAGTCATTAACCCTTTGAAATCTGGATCAACACCATTTTCCATGTGTTGCATTGAGATGCCTTTCAGTATTTAAATATTTTTGGGAAATTTGGTTTGACTTCCTCTGGAAATATGGGGAGAAGACAACACAAAATGACAAGAAATGTTAAAAATTATATTTTAATTGTTTTTAATTATATATATATATATTTAAAAAATACATTAAAATTATAAAAAAGAATTATAATTATTTGTAAGCACTTTTTAATGTCATTTCCCTTTACCTTCCTTTTCTGGTATGTTTTAGGAATTTGTTATTATTATTTTAATTTTTATTTATTTATTATTTTTTAACTTATTTCTTGCAACTTTGTGGGTCATTTCTTCTTAAGTTTCTCATTACCTTCACCCCATGTTTTTGAAATAAATCAAGCCATTTTCCCCCAGTTATCAATTATTCATAAATTTAATATCTGTTCTACATATTATAAGATTTGCTACATTTCACTCCAACTCAAGAGGTCACACTGACAACCTCTGACGAAGTATCTAAAAAATATCATAACCTTCAAAAAGAATAACCACTTAACATCAAAGTCAGCCTAAAAGTCCCTGTGGGAGCACTTGAAGGAATATTCATGATATTATAATGATTTTTTTTTTCTTCCTCGGGGTTAAGTGCACTTTACATTCAAGACGCATGAAGACAAAACCAGCAGAAATCACTTTTGCAGCTGAACGCCTACTTACAGTGTCTCCGTGCTGGCTGGAAACCTGGGGAGAATATCAATGTCGAGGCAGGAGATGGTGCGAGTCTCCCACTCCAGGCACTGGCAGACAGCGGGGCAGGAGTCAGCCTCCGCCGCGGCGCTGAGCGGCAGGCTGACGAGCGTAAACAAGGCGCACGTTATCACCTGCATGCTGGAGAGCTGCGCGCTGTCAGTGTCGGCTCAAAATATCCGCACACTCACTGCTGTGTTTGTTTTTTTCTGTATCCTGACAGTTCTCTTGATGCCCACAACAACAAGTATTTATATCAATTTTTAAGCAGTGTGTAATGCTTGTCTGTGAGTTATTCCTCAGGTGGAGAGTGTGAGTTTTTCCGCTCAGGGCCCCCGGAGTCTCTGAGAGGTTGTGAAAGGTGGAGAAGCAGCTGGAGGACGCGCAGCTGCGGCTCTGTGGTGGGTTTGGAGGTGGTCTGCAACTTGAGGGGAGGGTGGTGGACTTCTGAGGCACTCTTGTGTTAGACTCGAGAATATTTCTTTTCTTGTCCTTTTCCCCTTGAGTCATATTTCTTGTAGTCTGTTCTGTTTTTTGTTTTTGTAGAGCTCTTTGTAACTTTGTCTTGCAAAGCACTCGATAAATGAAGAAAGATGATGATGATGATTATTATTATTATTACTACAACACAGAAAATAGATGAGTAAGCTGCTTATTCCAATTATTTTTGTTATTAATAAATAAATATCCAAATACATAAACACGTAAATAAATAATAAGAAAATATAACAATATTAATTAATTATTGTTATTAATTGAATTCTTAATCATTATTTCTACAAGCAATTTTTTAGTTCAATATATGTCAAGCCAATGTGTTATAGTGGGCACGGTAGCCTAGTCAGTTAACATACATTATACATTATATATATATATACATATATATATATATATATACATATATAGGCTATATATATTGTATCTAGTCAATTCTATACTACTACTACTACTACTACTATGACTACTACTGATAATAATAATAATAAATAAAATAATAATAATAATAATGATTAATAATTATTTTTATTTTTAATATTATTATATAAAATAATATATTTGAGGTTGGTCCAAAGTATTTTTTTAGTCTACAAGTCTTGCATACAAATGTAACTTAAGAAAAAGTGCAAGCGTTTTAGCTTTAAAATGAAATTATATTAGAATTGATTTGATAATTGAATGATTTTTATTTCTATGTGATCAATTTTATAATTATTATTTTTATTATTATTATTATTGTTGTTATTGTTATTATTATTGCACAGAAAATAATTTAAGTAAACTGCCTATTCTAATGTTTTTTTTATCATTTAAAAACTTAATTTATGCCAAGTTTATTATTCTATGTGCGTTAGTCAATTGTATAGTGTAAATGTTATATATGGCTATATATAAATGTTATTGTTTTTCTTTTCTTTTCTTTGCTTTGCTTTGCTTTGCTTTGCTTTGCTTTTCTTTTCTTTTCTTTTCTTTTCTTTTCTTTTCTTTTCTTTTCTTTTCTTTTCTTGTCTTTTCTTACTGATGAGCGGTAACACTGGCGCAAACGCATGCCTTTGGACAATGTAGTCCACTAACATCACATTCCCACACTGCTCCGTGGTGGGCGGCCTACACTTCCCGGCATCCTTCGCGGTCGCTATCGTCTGTTGTTTTCCTGCTCAGACGCGGCTAGTTCAAGTTGCCATAGCACAGCAGAGCTGGGAGTCGCTCTTTTGCAAACTTTTCACTCTCTAAACGAAAATCCAGCGGCTTTTATGTAACGTGTTTATGGCGGCGGTATTTATTTCTTGTGTTTCCGCTCGACACGTACCGTGTTTTGTCGTTTTTACGGTGTTGTTACAAGGCTAAATTAGTTAGCTTGCGGTTGGTTAGCTAGCTGTAGTAGTTGCCACCTGTAGCTAGCATCACAATAAACAATGCACAGCTCTGTGATTTATTGTGAGGAGGGCAGCTTGAATTGCTTGAGTTGTGTTGTTTTGTCGGTCAGATAGCTTTCTGTGTCTATTTGTTGTTAAAGTAACAATGACAAAGCTTTTATTTTCGCTAGCTATGTCAAAAATAGATGTTGTAACGTTAAAGAAAGTTCCGAATCCGCCCAGTTTGTCCGTTAATCTGATTAACGTTGCAGTTAACAGATAACAGTTAATCGTCAGATTTGCAGAGTCGGCCGTTTTACAGTAAATCTAAACTGTACCAAACTATGGATACATCCAGCGGCTCGGAGTCTCTGGACAGGACGCCGGTGCACAGACCCCGGGGGCGGGGAGACCACCGCAGTGCTGGCCGGGAGAGGGGCAGGGTCAGCGGGAGAGGAGGTGATGGTCGAGCCGAGGAGTTCTCCGAGAAGATCAGCACACTGGCGAGCACTTTACAGGTACTGTACCTCATGATGAGACACACTGAGACACACCTAGCATTATGGGAAGAAGGCAGTGAGCAACTTAACAAGAAATTACCCAAAAAAGTAACAAATTCCTGGAAATTAGCAATAAAAGAATCGTCAAAAAACAGCAATAACAAGGAAAATGACCGGGAAAAAAGCTAAAAAAAAAAACCAAAAACAAAATCATACATATATTTTCAAAAGTGATATGGGATTTTTGAGACCAATGTGATACTGATTTTATAGTGAAAAATTCACCGATTACCAATATGGCGACCGATATAGTGAATTTTTGTGCTGGAATGAAAATAGATCATTTCTATGTGGATTATGCACTGATTTTGCACTGATATGACTATCCCAAAATATTCATAATGCTGCTTTCTAAAACATGCAACTTTTGTTTAACAATTTACTTATTTAACATTACACACCAACAAAAAAAAACAATAAATAAAAAAAAAAACCATCAGTAATGTATGTGTTCAAAAAAGTGAAAGGACGGATGTCAGCCAGTAATATCAGTTGACTGATAAATTGGTCAAACTCTAAAAAAAAAAAAAAAAAAAAAAAACAACAAAAAAAAAACTTTCCTGCAAATTTCCTGAAAATTAGCAGTAAAAGAATAGTAAAAAGAAAACAATGAAAAACAAAATGACATAAAAAAAGCAAAAAAAAACAAAAAAACAATCATACATAGCTGCTGTATGTATGAAACAATAATCCAAAATGTAGGGTTCTGTCCTATTTAAAAAGAAAAAATAAATTCAGATAATTTTTCTCTCTTTTTTTGTCTCTTTAAAAACACTTTTTTCTTGTTTTCTTTTCACACTTTACCAATTTCTTGCTTGTTGCCTTTTGTTTGTGTTTTGAAAGAAATCAGACCAGTCTGCTCAGGTTCATGGTGTAATATCCTTTTCTAATCATAAGTCTTTCATTATCTCAATAATTGTTAACTGAAAGCTTCTTTTCTCGGGCAGGACACCAGCAGGAACTTGACCAAAGTGGACCGGATGCTGGGCCAATACAGGGAGCATCGAGATGATCAGGCTGAGGAATTGGCACTGGTAAGACACTTCTGTTAATTATGATGTAATTGGGATCATTACACACCTAAAAGATGCAGATGATAAAAAGACTTTGGTCTTTACATTTTGGAAGTTAGATTTGTCACAGATACATGTTGTGGTTTCACGAAAACACTTTTGTTAATACTTATTGGAGCTGTTTTTTCCCTTTAGTTCTATGAATGTTGTGGTGGCAACTTGGTATAAAGCAGTTACTGGTTTCATGATAAACTGTGATAAAAATGTAAGCGGTTGGTATTACCACCTTTAATTTAATCATCATTTAAACTGTGCTTAACAAACAAACAAACAAACAAAAAACACCATCCATTTTTCTGAATTTATTCTCCCTATTTTTTTTTTTTTACCAGTCCTGTTTTGGCTTCTTGATACCTTTAAATAATTCTCAGTTTAATGTCTGATTTTTTGTACCTGCACACCTGCACAGCTCAAGGAGAACCTGGAGGAGTCAATCAGTCAGCTGCGGACTCAGAGGATGAGCAGATCCAACGGGGCTCGGAGCGCTTCGGCCTCGGCCTCCACTCTGCACACCAGTGACCTGGAGGATTTCTCAGGATCAGGTCTGGAGAAACAGAAAGGATTTTACTGTCAGCTGTCTGCTCATTGTATTCTCCAGGGCCCCCACAGATCCTTAAAAAGTCTTAAAAGGCTTTGAATTCATTAATCTAAAAATAAGGCTTAAATTGGTATTGAATTGACATGAATCAGTCTTTCAAAATTACTCAGACATGTGTGGTAGAATTTTATGAATCGTTTGTATCTGATGTTGCACTGTAAAATCTCAAATTAATTGGTAACATTTATTTTTTTGTTAAAAAATGTAATACATTTCTTTCCTTAAACTTGTCATGATGGGAATCCAGGCAGTGAAATCTCACATGCAGAGTGAGAAACACAAAATCCGGCCAGAAATGCCAGATATTTCCCACTTCTTTTCATAAACCAAATGAATATTTTAATGAAGACATAATATATTCATTGCCTCTATGTATCTCAATTTAAAAAAGGTTGTTTTTTGAACATTTGACAGATAATTTAACTTTTCACTGGACAAAAAAAAAAAAAAATTATATTACAATAAAAATTTGGGCAATGTAAATTTGTCCTTCAGTTTTGATTATTATATATAAAACTATCTGACTCAAACTTAAGTCTGAGTGGCTTTAAAAAAAAGCCTTCAATCTACCTCCTAAATCTGCAGGAAGTAATCCCGTTCTTACTTCTGGTTTATTTGCTACAAGATGGAACAGAAAGGCTGAAAACACAGAAATAATTTACAAAAAAGACCAAAAAAGCATGAAAAGAGCACACTGAAGATATTCCACAGTGAGTTTGTGATGCTTGTTTCTCGTGCTCCTCCTGTAACACTTTTTAACTTATGAACATTTGTTTTTTCAGATGGTCAGCGTTTCTTCCCTACATCTCCTCTGAAGGACTACACGAGCACGCCAGGACGGAGGAGGAGGTCTCAGTCTGCCGGCGTTCGCTTCAGGGATGCCGGTCTGACAGGAGAGGATGTAAGAGCAGTGACAGACCGATCGGTGTCACGCTGTCAAGTAGTGTCAGGAAGTTTCCACAGGAGGGCACACTGAGTCAACAACACTGATGTGACACTATTATGCTAATCTTGAAAAGGGCTTAAGATTTCATTTACATACTTTTCGTGTGAGTATTTAGGTCTATAGTGTGTTCAGGAGCGCCTCTTTCTTATTTTTTTTCAAAATGCTGTTTCCGCAGTGGTTGCAGCATGTGTATAACTGTAAAGGAAATGAAAGAACATTTCCAGGGTTCCCATAGGTCCTTAAAAAGTCTTAAAAAGCACAGGATCCATAAATCTGAAAATAAGGCCTTATTTGGTATCAGAGGTCTTAAAAATGCTTAGAAATGAGAAGTTTAAGATTTCATACTCCTGACGTAGAATGTAAAATGTTAAAAAAAAATCTCTTTTAAAAAAAAACCCAAACTTAACTGAATGCCTCGCGCATTAATGTGGCACAGATCGGGATAACTGCAAAAAGTCTTTTGCAACGTTTTTTAAAGTTTTTTAAAGTTTTTTAGACTCTGTAAAATGAGAGTCAAGGAATCAGACTCATGCGTTTAGAGAGAAATAGAAAAAAAAAGACCCAAAAACCCTCCAACAATAGCCGTATATTTCCTACATCTGTTACACTTGTGTCTGCGTCACAACAAAAAAACAGGTTGTATGTTTCAAAAAACGTCAAGTTGTCACTAACCTTAAATAATTGATGTAAGCTTGTGTTTTTGCTTCAGTTTCGTTTTTTTTAAAATTAGTCTTAAATGGTATTTTGAGCAGCGTTCAAAGGTCTTAAATCGAACTTGTCTTTAAGCGGTAGAAACCCTGTTTACTCGTGTGTGACGTTTTGTATTCGGTGTCTTTCCCGCGTAGATTCACACTTTGCACCAATCCATGAGGGATCTGCGCTGTGACCAGCAGAGAATATCGGACGACCTGGATCGAGAAATCCTCAGGAGAAATAAGTATGTTTCTATGTTGTTTACACTAAGCACACAAGTTAGGACACGGCTGAACTCACCAGCTTTTGTCTTTTTTTATAAGACAAGGTGGTTTTTAGAACTGAGTTGTTTTGTCTCCCACCATTTTAACAAGAAGCACAAATGGTTTGTCTAGCTTTAGTTCGTCTTGAACATAAATTAAAATGAAACACTAAATCACCTTGCTTTCCTCAGTCTGCATGTCCTTAACCCTTTAAAACCTGGATTGTCATCACTTTTCTTTGACTGCATTTAGATGCCTTTTTACAATCATTTTAACCTCTGAAACATGAAAAAAAATAGTTTGATTTCTTTCAAAAACAGTAAAAACCTACGGGAAAAAAACTGCGAAAAATAGTTAAACGTGACAAGGACATTATTTTTAAAAAATCTGAAAAGATGCACAGAAAACTGTACTTATAAGTCTTCTAATTGTAAATTTGAAATTATGCTATAAATTTTTTTTGTGCATTTTGCTGAGGTCATTTTCTAGTTTGATTTGTTTTTTACTTTATTTTTTTCTCCCCACTAATTTTCTTGTAATTTTTTTTTTAACAATTTCTTGGTAATTGGTGGCCGATTTCTAATTACATTGCTTGTCGTCATTCCATGTTTTTTTTTAAAGAAATCAAGTCAATATCCTCCGGTTTCAAAGAGAAAAATAGTTTGAATTAAGCTTTCTGAATTGACGACACACTGATTTAGTCATCCACACTCAAGGGGACTCTTAGTCTCTCTTTTAGAGTTTTTCATCATTATTTCCCACATAATCTTATGTCTGAGCTCTTACTGGGCCTGTGCAGGATATTGAATTTTTTTTATATTCTCTGTACATTAAAAGTTTTGCTTGAGCTTTGAAAACAAATGCACGGTTATTGGGTCTGTGAGAGAAGATAAAATATCATTGAGAACTTAAAGATGTGGCTCTAGAAAGTCGAACGACAGCCAATCTCACTCTCTCTCAATACACATTAGAATTTGACATTTTCGGGTTATTAAAAAATCTCTCCTCCCCGCTGCTGCCGCTGACCAGACCGAATTGATCCGCCGCTATATTTCAACATCTGAAGCCGCATCATTATTTTTAGCGGCGTCAGATTATGCATTCACATCCTGATCAATGACGTCCTGGGAAATGATTTTTCAAAAACGACCGGCCAGCTGTGATGTGTGAATACTTTCAGTGTGCCTGATTTGTCTGTTTTTTTTTTATAGGTCTGATATCGACACCAGGCGAGCGATGGAGAGCCTCACAGAGCACATGACAACCTACCCGAGGCAGACTGCGGTGAGTCGTAGCAGCGCGTTCAAACACCGTCAAGTTTGCTTTCTAGCTCTGTGGACTTCAGAGGAAGGGCGGATGCATCCTGAATAACAGTTTCTGTAATTTTGGAGATACAGTCATTTGACAGGCTGTGGGGGGAGGGGCATTGAGTGGGTGAATTTAATAATAATGTGAAACACTGAAGGGGGAGGCGGGTGAACTATTCAGGTCATGTGACTTCCTGCAAAAAATATAGTCAATGGTATCAAATTCCAAAATGTAACAGTGCTGATGGCCATGAGGTACATGTGTTGGTTTTTCATATGTATAATTGTCCATTGTTTTTGCATGATTTCAATTTAATTTAATTGGATTAATTATAATTTAATTTAAACCCGACATAGCATATTAATGAACATCAGTATAAAATACTACTGTAAATGTGCCGGAGTTAGCAGGACTACTAATTTACATCCGTTGTCCTTTGGCAGGTAACAGATTATAGAAAAAAGAAAGAGGAAAAACAAACAAAACAAAACCAAACAATTCATACAGAGGACAAAAGTGCGTTAACAGTAGCATGTAAACTGTTCTGCATACAGTGCTTTATCTGTGTGCAGAATGTAGAATTCAACACTTGTATTTGTTTTTTTGAAAAATAATAGTTTGCATTATTACGACTCTGATTACTAGGTATTCAGTATCTGTATCCTGGAGGATACTTTGCCCAGATAAGGCTGTAACATTAGCAATACTAACACACAGATGTACTTATGTTTTTAGGCCTATTCTCTACAGATGATCAGTAATACAAAAGTCAAAACATTTATTGCTATTTATTTGTTCTTATTATTTTTCTGCCTGATGGGTCATCAGATTTAGCTGCTACTCCAGTTTGTTTCACTGCATCAGATAAATTCTCCACTAACCACAAGTGTCCTTGATGGGATATTGAAAGTGTAGCAGCACCACAGTGACGATGATAGTAAAAAAACAGGAATTAAATGTTTTGTTGAGAAATGTTAATAGATTGCGGTTCATTGAAAGCTCAGATTTGTTTCGGGCATTCAGAACATTACAGTCAGTTTGTTTCACTTAAAAATGTATGCAAAACATGAAAGAAAGTAGCTATTTAAATATTTATAAAATTTGCAAATTAATTAATTATTAAAGTTTTAAATGTATAGTGGGCAATACACCTCTGGAGATACAAACTGTAATTTGAAAACTAAAGGTCAAATTTTGAAAAGATCATGAATTCTGTTATTTTATTGTAGAGACAGTAGAAAATACATTTATACCCCATACCAAACAAATGGGCAAGGCAAGGCAGCTTTATTTGTATAGCATATTTCATACAACAGGGCAATTCAAAGCGTTTTTACAGAGCAATAAAATATAAAAACAATAAAAGACAAAAGAGATGAGATATACAAGGCAAAATTAATTACTAAATGCTTTTAAAAAATCACTATTGAAAATAGCAAAAGTGCAGACGAGGTTGAAAGATAAAAAGATAATTTAAAATGATTTAAAATCAAGTTTAAAAATAAGTTTGTTGTCATTAAGCTCAGCCAAACCTCATACCCTGTATATACTGTATATATACAGTATATAGAATACTGTATATATATACAGTATATAGAATAAAAAAAAAAAAGAATAAAAATAATCCATTTGGATCAAATACCAATTCATATTTTCTATTCTCTCCAGCATCCTCATCCATTTCCATCACAAAAAAACAATCTTTCAGATTCTGACACAGAACTTACTTTTTTTGTGTTGGTTTTTTTTTTTTTAAGGAAAAACAGTCTAACTTTAGGAAATATTCAGTCTAATTTTGAGGTACATGGCTGCACCATCACTACTGTGACACAAACGCTGCTCCAAATGACAGCAAACATGTTTAATATTTTTTATCTCGTCGCGTCCGTGAGCGTCTGCGAACGTGACGAGATAAAGGTATTAACTGTCTTTTACAGGCAGATGTGACGCTTCCTGATCAGACGGGAATTCTCGCGCCGTGAATGTCCTACTTCCACTCAGCTCTGGAAGATATTTATATATTTTTGTCACCCACACTTTTAATTTCCTGTTGTCTCATTTATCATATCCTGCTGCCATCCCCGCGCCGGTGATGTTTGCGTGACCTCAGGCGTCCTCCGTCTCTCTGTCTGCAGGTGTCGTCTCGTGTGGAGCGGCGTCTGCAGGAGCTGGAGAGAGAGATGCACAGCGAGCAGAGCGGCGTGGCGAGAGAGAGGAGGCCTGATCAGCGGGCGGCCGTGTCTGACGAGCTGCAGGAGGTGACACTCCTCCTCACCACTCATCTGCTGTTATCTTTCCATCCCACACCTCGCGGTTGACACTCGCGTGTTCTCTCACATTCGAAAAGATCACTGACAAATAATCTGGAGACATGATGGCACAAAACTCAGGGAAGAGATGTAGACAAGATGGAATAAAACAATACTGAAAGAAATACTTCACCCTTTAAATCACCATTTTCACATCCAAAACTCCCCGTGTGACGTCTTGTCCACGAAGAAAACTTTGTTTTTCACGTATGCCTCAACAGTGAATCAAAAGTCCCAAAAATGAACAAAATTGAAGCCTTAAAGTTATTTAACATCATATTTAACAACAGCAAAACTACCGTAAAACTTCAAATAAAAGCCCAGTCTCTTTTACTAGCTCTGTGTGGCGACACATTTCGACACATAGAGGCCTGTCTCTGTTACAGGCTCAGTCTGGTCACCGTGCAGC
Source organism: Plectropomus leopardus (assembly GCF_008729295.1). Taxonomy (NCBI): domain Eukaryota; kingdom Metazoa; phylum Chordata; class Actinopteri; order Perciformes; family Serranidae; genus Plectropomus; species Plectropomus leopardus. The sequence goes on from NC_056478.1 coordinate 2,356,036, forward strand.
TCATTTTTATTGTTCTTAGGACACAAAAACTCGGGTTGTTGGCGACCTGCTGGAGATAAAGTTAGTTAGCTGCTTAGATCACGCATACAAATATGTATATATGTTTACACTTTTGGCAATATTGACATCCTACTCACAGTGTTAGTAATACCAGCATAGTAAACAAGAGAGAGACTTTTTAAGAAGCAAAGGAAAAATGTCCGGTCAACTATATTTGTAATTATCATAATTATTTATTTTAAATTATTTTACAGAATTATTCTGAATTTAAGCATTGCTTCAGGTCATTTGTTGATTTTTTTGTCATCTGTATGAATTTTCTTTTTAATTTCTGGTGGGTTTCTTTCCAGTTTTTTTGGGCAAATGTACAGGTAGTTTTCTTGTAGTTTTTTTAAATAAATTTCCTGCTAACTTCTGGGTTGAATAAATAATTTGATTATATTTCCCATCTTTGCTCAGCAGTAGTTTTGTGTGAAAGGAATTAAACGCCTGTCCCAAATATAAGCCTGTCGAGTTCAGTGATTTAAGTAAATAATTGCCCGGGCTATTAATTGAGGTTTTACAGTTTATCAAATGTTTTATTGAAAACGCTCACACAGCTCGAGTCTCATTTATTCAGTCACGTGCTCAGTACTTTCCAAAAACGTGCAGTTTTGCTAAAATCGTACTTTTTATAACTGAATTGAACAGGGCTGTAGCCGACTCAGAGTCGTGTCCGCCGAATCAGATCGGTGGTCATTTGGGGGGTGAAGTACACTTTAAATGTTGTTTTTTTTTTAACTATTCATCAGAGACAACACACATTAATTAACATCAAAAGCCAATTTTTATTTGCAGTCCCCGAGCAGGTTAATGTTATACTAAAGAAACAAGTCACACCAAAACAGAAGAACGACACCCAAGCTCACAGAGGAGCATTCAGCGTTAAAGGAAACCCAGTGAAAACCGTGACGGAGCACTGATCGTATGTGTCAGCGCTTAAAACGAACACGAGCCAGCGTGAAGGACACATGAAGCACACATGTATAAAAAATAAAAAAGCAGGCAAACAAAGAAACATCACATACGACACGCAGACTTTCATAATAATTCTAATTTTCAGTGAAAATCTATCTTTTCAACACGAGGCAGTCAAGAGAAAGCAAGTCTGCAGGACTCTTTCGACCCACGCGTGACCATTAGCAGCAATAAATTTTTAGAATTTAATAACTGACAAAAAAAGCCTGCGCCATTGGCCATTTTTTTCCCATCCAGGGAAAAAACCCATTGATAAAAATGTGTATGAATGCTGGTATTAGATGCATTTGTTCACCGAGTGTTGTCTGTAGCATGCAAAAAAAAATCTCCAGATTCCTCCACGCTCGTCACTGAGGGTTTTTTTCCTCTAATGTACTGCAGTGCTCCCTTGTTTGTGAAAGCAGCATTCCCACTGTGTCACCTTTACGAGACTATAAAGCACACCTAGGCAATTACTGGGATGCAGTGCAAATGGTCGCTAAGCAAGCAGTTGCTGCTTTCCCACATTTCATGCCAATCATGTTTTTTTTTTTCATCAGGCGTACATTTGTCTCAAAGCACTATAGCTGAGAGAGCTCTGTCATTAGGTGCACTTTGGTGATGTAGACTCAAAGCTTGATGCCCACAGTCGCACATTATGTTGTATTATTGCTGTCTTACATTGCTTCTCTCCATTTAGCCACACAAATCACCCATATTACACAACCATCAACATAATGTTAGTTCATTTATGAAATAACTCAAGCATTTATTTCTTGGTTGCTGGTTTTGAGGACAGCGTTTTGTCGGAGCTAATAAGGGGCCCTTTAGACTCTGCTGCAGTTCACGGGCAGACCACAGAGGGGCGCTGTGTAGCTGCAACCCGACTGATAACCTTTTGTGAATTAGACCTTTTTTCACCACACTGTTTAATGATAGCAGCTTCCAATTCATTTGCATCCTCTCCTCGGTAGTGCCCTAATGGGACACCAGCAGGGCCCAGGGCGATGGGAAATAATGCATTTGTCCAAAAATTAAGGGTAAATAAACAAGCATGAGGACATGAAGAGGAAAATAATCTCTTTTACTACTAAAGAGCAGGAGAGGAGGGAGAGCAGAGGGCACATTTATTCCCCACCGATGGGCCCGCTGTGATGTGAATCAAATAGATGATGAGTCACTTGGGTAGATGTTATTGCTAGCAGCCGGTAATTCATCATCACAGCCCGCTCGCTATGAGTGGGATTGAGTGGGATCTGAGCTCTTGTACAAATCCACCATGATGCCAGTATCTTTTTCCAAGTCGACGAGATGGGGGAAGCTGTGATGCAACAGCACCTCTCGTGTTGCATTCTTACACTACTCTTATGTGTGTGCTTTTGTAATGATACATGCTGCAGCCTGTAAATTGTGTTTTTGCAGACTTCAGGGAGACGTCAAGTTCAAGGCCTTGAGAGAGAGGAGGCCCTCACAGCCCGGCTGCTGAAGGCAGACAGGGAGAAGACCAAGGTGAATATATTTAGTCTCACAGGAAGGTTTTTGTGTTAAAAATATGTGGTATTTTGCAGATTATCTGTGTCGGCATTTTATTTTAATGATCGCCGATAAAATTAGTTAATGAAAAAGTGTGTGTATTACACTCAACCAACGGCAGGCAGTCTGCAATACATGCAAAGAAAGTGTCAGCATGGGAGGAACTTTGACTTTGTAAAACCTCAGGGAGATATTTTTTATTTAAATTTTCACTGAACTTTATAAAAAAAGTTGCAGGGAACTTGCTGTATTTGATGTTGAAGGTTTCAGTTGTGATTAAACCTTTGCTAAAAGCATTTAAACAAGGTTTTTTGCTGGAGTTTGTTATATTCCAAATTCAAAATTTTGACAAAAATGTTTTCATTTTTATTGTAAATGCATACTGGTTCCAAATGTCGGTTAGCGGTCTCATTGAGTACTAATAATCGGTATCAGTACCTGCCCTGAAAAACCAATATCGGGCGACCCCTACACCTTGTTATGAACTTAGTGTTATGAAAGTTTGCTTTATAAAGATGATGCGTATTTCTTCCTGCATCTTTTTACTGAATTGGCAGCACTTGTAGTCCAGACAGACAATGATACTAAAGTTTATAACTGGGAGCAACTTGCAACTGTGCCCCCATTTTTTATATGTTTTTTTAAAGGGGCCCTATTATGCTTTTGGGGTTTTTCCCTTTTCTTTGTTGTTTTGTGTAGCATTGTAGTGGTTGTAAAAGGTCTCCTAAGTAATAAAGCCTTAAGTCCCTGCCAAAGGGACCCCTCTCTGCTCCTGAGCTGCCTGAAACAGCTCGTTTGAGTTTCAGTGTTTACTTCTGTAACTTGGTGACGTCACAGTGTAACAAATAATATAGACTGTGCATAGAGAGAGCCAGCTGACCAATCAGAGCGGACTGGGCTTCTACTTGAATGTCCTCTTAAATCGACCTTACCTTAAGCTGCAGGAACCCTGTACCAGGCAGGTAAGGTAGTTAGCATTCATGTTTTTACCGAAGCAGTTCGTATATCGACACTTTTTAGCTGAAAATTAAATATAACCCCTTTCAAGTCAAGTCAGTTTTATTTATAGAGCCCATTATTACAAAACATGGTTTGCCTCAGAGGGCTTTACAGTGTACGACATCCCTCTGCCCTTAGACCCTCACATCACCCAAGAAAAACTCCCGAAAAAGAATATTCCCAATATTTTCTCAACTTTGCCTCAACTCAGATTGTAGATAATAAATTCTGCACACATAATGACATTCTGACAACGAAGCTTATTCACACCAAACTCTTGCTGCTTCTCCAGCAATTTCCAAAACACTTCCACAGGCTCTCCTGTGAAACACACTGCCAGCCGAAATAAATTTAACTCAAGATATTAAGATTTTTAACAAAAAGTGTTAAAGGTTGGCTGAAGCAAAATCAGAGATGTGAGCAATTTTAATTATTTTGAAATGTCTTATAGTTGAGTTTTGTAAGTGCATGTAACATTGATATTGGTGTGTTTTTTTAAATATTTTTTTACTCTGTTTTTCTGTGTTAACATATTTACCTTTTTGTCTTCTTTTTACCGTAACTGTTATTGTATGTGACCTTGATATCTTCTTTCATTTTGATTTCTCTTAACTAAAAGCCTAATTGGGGCTGGAGTTGGAAACTAGTATTAGCTATGATCTCTATATTTGTGAAACATAAGTCACTACAGCTTGTTTGTTTGTCCCTATCAAATGAACTTTATAAATAAATTATGTATCGTCCTGACATTGTTATTGTTGTGCTCCCGTCAGATGGAGCAGGAGCTGGAGAGAGCGAGAAGACGTCTGGAGCAGTCTGAGGACAGCAGAGAGTCCCTCGTCCAACAGGTTTGTTTGTGCCTGATTGTATATGCAGACGTACATTAAACCTCGGGGGACAAAACTGTAAACAGAGCAGCGTCTTCTGAAGAGCTTCAGTGTCGTTTTACAGCCGGATGTCTCTCTGTGTCTGCTCGCACGGCTCCAGGTGGAGGACATGCGCGGTGAGCTGCTGAGGACGAAGAGGGAGAGGACTGAGCTGCAGAGGGCCCGACCGGAGACTTCTCAGCCACACGGCAACCACTCGGACAGGGAGGAGGGACAGCGAGGGACAGGTACCGGATTTAAGTCTGGAGGTGAAGGAACGACAAAAAAACAGGAAGACGGAGAGGATTTGGATGCAGGTTAAATGGGCGGGTTTAAAGATTACTGCCAACTCCGTAACGGCAGAAATAGGAGAGAAGATTGTGAGTTGCTTAGAGAAAAGTGTTGGAAATCTCACCCATCAATACCTCTCAGTTTTATTTTTTATTGGTATTGATTTGAAGGCATCAAAGGGCTTTAAAGGCAGTGAAAGTTTGAAAATGACAGATTCTTATAAGCTCGTATAAAGTTCTGTACTCGCTCAATAAGAATTTTTTCTTTTTTTTTTTTACTGATTTGGTAAATAGGTGAAATAATTTACTATCAGCATGTTGGTTTATCGTAGAGAATCTTCCTTCATTCACATCTCACACCACTTCATTTAAATTCTGCTCACGTCTGCAAACGCTCAGTCTGCCTCGAGTGACCGAGTCAAGTGGTCCAATATATGAAGGTAAAGAGGTGAAATAAATCTCAGAGTCAGCTTAGAAAAACTGACTCTGCTTTGAGGGGGCCTGTCTCAGGTTCATACTTGCATTTTGGGTTTCTGCTAGAACATTTTAACATTGTTTAGCCCACTTTAATGTCACATACACTCATATCGCTCTGTGCACAAAATGCACTTTTCAAAATCAAGCTATAAAAAATATTACACATTAATCTGATAACAAAAACCAAACAAAAATGGCATGCTCCTTTAAAAGTACATAAAAAGTTAAAATGTATTTACTTACTTATTTATCACAGACACAAAGAGGTTTACTGGAGAAATGTTAACATACTGGGATATATATATATATATATATATACTAATGATAATTTAGAAAAAAAACCTAACCTGTAGTGTTTGTATATGAATATGACGATTTGTCCAAAAATGAGTCTTAAATATGCTTGAAAATTATCCTGAGAAAGTTTTAAAATGCATTAAATTCAAGTGTATGAAACCTGTAGAAGCCCTGATTATATAATGTGCAGAAAATGAGAAAATCATAATGAGTCTCTTTAAAATGTTTATCTCATGCCTGTGCTTTTAGCCTTTTTGCAGAAGGCGCAGTGTACTTCTTGTTCTCTATCAATCACCTTAAGTTCGCTGTCACTCGTTCTATGTTACTTGTCTCCACATGTAGAAATCAATTGTAACACTTTATGTGCCTGTGTGTGTGTGTGTGTGTGTGTGTGTGTGTGTGTGTGTGTGATTGTGTGATTGTGTTTTTGTGTGTGTATGTTTAGATCGTTTGAGCCTGGAGAAAGAAGTGGCGGAGCTGCGAGCCCAGCTGCGCACAGCCTCGGTACTCGGTGAGGTTGAAGAACTGAAGAGGACTCTGGACCGCAAGGAGAAGGAGAGGGTCCAACTCAGCTTACAGGTGGAGGTGTGTGTCACATAAATTGTGTTTTAGTGTGTTTTTACATAAAACAATGACGTTTTAGCAGCAGCTGTTCAGGGAAGGCATCGCATGTCATTCCTTAAAAGGGAAACTTTGCTGATTTTTAACCAGCTTTTGGTCATAACAGTGTGGGTAATATGTGTATATGAACTCAGGGTGGGCGATATATATCAAATATACTCATTGTGTAGCAGCTTATTCAAGATTTGAAAAACGTTACTGTCCAGCACATAGTGACAGGAAATTGCCTTCGCTCTGGGGCTCAAACAACATGGAAAAGCCTCTCACAGTTCTTAAGATAAAAACAAAAACGTGTGCAAAGCTACATGAAAAAAAGCAATGACGATCTTGCATGGTTTATAAAGTGTATTGCAGTGGGAATAAAAGAGCACCATGGGCCCCGCTCTGATTTATTTAATTATAACAATACTATTTAAATTTCATTGTAAATTACTTAATTTAACCTTCTTATAATCGTATTTTATTAAATGTTATTATAACAGTAAAGTATTCAACTTTATTATATGACAATAGCTACTTTATTTAACTTTGTTGTAACTGCAGTTCATTCAGTAATGTTGTATTTTAGTAAACATTAGTTTAAACGACATTTAAAAATATCTATATATATAGTGTTATAGCCTTAAGATATCGGTTTATATTTAACCGGCACTGCGTCTGGCGTCTCCTCCCTGAAAATGGCTGTTTACACTGTACATGTCTACTATAATGTTTTGTGTTGTGCAGAGTGGAGTTAAAAATGACTGTTCACATCATATCTGGGGAAAATGTCAGCAGATTTGAGTAAAACATAGACTTTGCTCATCCTGTGCACACAAAACACAGACATGGGGGGCTGATTTCTAAATCACACGAGGTCCCCTGGTAATACGAGTCCCGTGCGAATATGGCTTCACTCATCTACGCGGCTGTCTCTGCAGTACACCCTCACGTATAAATACACGGAGGATTTCTCAGCAGGAGTGCAAACAACAGAAGCATGCTTTCTGACTTTTCCCGTGTCGGCGTCTCCACCCTGAGCGCGGTTATTTCCGTTTGTCGGGTGCCTCTCATCCGTGGTCGCATCCTCCGCCAACTCCACGCCACTTGATCCTCTTAGAATCGTCAGATGAAGTGACAGTTGGAATAGGAGATCAGGAGTCAACCAGCAGTCATTTATCCTCCTCAAACTGGTGCGACGTGTCACTTCCATCACTGTAACAAGACATAAAAACATGAAGAAAAAAAATTCCCTTGCTATGCAGGGGTATTCAAGGCTGCGGTGGGTATCAATAAAATGTTAGTAGGAAGAGCTGCACTTAAAGCATTGGCACACTCCTCTAATCTCTGATGTTTCTTTCACCGAAAAATGTGTTTAAACTCCCACGTTTCCCCTATTGCCGAGTAGGTGTTAAAAGATGAAGTGGGTGTTTGCATGTATCACCTGGGGCGTCTCTCACGGTTTTTATGTCTAGATCAAAATAGACGTTGAAAATGTTTCATTTTAACAGTAAATGAGCAAAACTGGAGTATAATGAGGAGAATAGGGTGGAAGATTCAATTTTCTCAGTGACTGAATTTATACACAGTCTAATAGGCCTATGACTAATCAGGCTATGACTAATTACTCCAAACTGGCAGCCTTATTCTGCAGAAATACCTAAACGGCACCCGGCTAACCTCACCTGCCCTTCACTTAAAACTTCAATCGAACTTTAAAGTGATTGTGATTTTCTTTGGATATGAAGGTAATCCAGTGAAACTCTTCCTTTCTGAATAAGTTTTAGACCAGCACTGCAGATAATCCAGTGGTAGGCAGCATAAATACAGTCTCAACAAGGGGTGGCTGACTTATCGAATATAATGTTGTTGATAAGTAATAAACAAGTAAATGAATGAATGAATAAAACAGATAAATCTACCTAGTAACTTGTACTTGAGGTTGTTTCAAGTGTGATGCATAAAATTACTTTGAACACGGGGAGTGTAAATTGTCTTGTTTTTTTTTTAGCCACCGGCTAAGAGACTCGTTTCTGCGTTTCATTTTACCCTCTCTCTCTTACGGCTTTCAGCCTCTCACAGACACACAAAACACAGAGCTTTTGCAGAGCTCCAGATTGTGATTATTTAGTCACATTTTGCACTCACAAAGCACCACTGTGATTTGCAAATGCTATTAATTATATGAACTGGAGAGCTGTTAGTTTGTTTCCAGCTTACAGAGAATAAATCATCACGTTTAACGGTGCTGCGGTAACAGTCTAACTTTATGAGTGGTAGTAGCGTGTGAATGTATCTGCAGAGCTCTGATCGCAGCCATTTAGTCACATTTTGTGACCACGGAGCCCCAGAGCAACTTGCAAATCTTTGCAGAATCTGAACCTGAGAGCAGCGAGTTTGTTTCCAAGGTTGTTTTTTTAATTTAATCATAACAATACTTAATTGAACTTAACTATAACAGTACTTAGTACCACTTAGTAGATCTATGTTGTTTTCTTCCGATGCGTAGTCGAACAGTGAAGTCAGTTGTTCAGACGCCTTTTAGTATTTGAGGTTTTATCATCCACACTAATTGGGTATCCACGTAAAACATGGTGAATTTCTCCTTTAAAACCTCTCATACTTTTTCTTTTTTACATCCGTCTGTCTTTTTCTTCATTCTCCTCACTTCCATCGCCCTAAACCCCTTCCTCTGCACCCCGCACGCTGTTCTGTCCTTTTCCTCCCATTAGCAGCAGTCGTGGTCACACAAACACACACGTCCTTGACCTTTTCTCTTCTCTATTTCTCAGGAATTGTCATCAGACCTGGCGCGACGGGAGCAACAGCAGCTCCGAATGCTGGAGCAGTTAAAGGAGATGCAGGTATTTTTTCATGTCGCATCATACTGTTTTCATCAGCAGAAAGGTAATTTACTTCAAGGATTTCAAACGAAGGGTGCTTGTTCTAGTGGCAGATTTAAATTGGAAGCATGCTGAGTGTAGCGCTTCATTCTGTGCCATAAGTTCACAAAATTACAATGTAAAGACGCCGCGGTAATGAGATCCTTCAGAATTAAGCCTGTTAGACGTTTAACAATCCGCCCCACACTTTTAAAACACTGATTCAGATTATAAAGAATGAATACGCACCGTATTTATGAATTCGCTCATCCTTTCAGAGCCGAGGGCAGGCGGAGAGGAGGGAGACGGAGGCGCTGCTCCAGGAGAGCACGAGGAGCAGAGACGAATTGAAGGCCAGGGCCCAAGAGGCCGTGCGGCAGTGGAGGGCGAAGTGCAGGAGGCTGCAGAAGGAGCTGGAGGAGTCGAGGGCTGAGGCTCACTTCCACACCGACAAGGCCTCGCAGGTCAGTTAAGGCAGATACACTAGTTACACGACCTTTGACCCCGCAGCCTACGGTAGCAGCTGCGGCTAAGTGACCACTGATCTTTATAACGAAAACGGACATCTCAGAAACTCACCGAGTCCAATGAACTGATCTGCCCTTTTTTAAAAATACTCCAAGTGCAAGGAGTGGAATTTAAAACAACATCTAAAGGGGAAAACTGATCATAACCGTGTGCTTTAAAGTAGTACAGGGCAATATCGTCTTACATTTTGAATAATTTAATATTTTAAGTCTTTCTAGTGATTTCTTTTTCTGGTTTTAAAAGCTGCATTACAGTAAAATGATGTAATTTTCCAAATTCAGCAGAATATTCTAGCAACTCTATTATATGTCTTAACCCACTTGTCATTATATCCATTTTACTGATGATTATTTATCAAAAATTTCATTGTGTGAATATTTTGTGAAAGCACCAATAGTTAACCCTACAATATCGATAGTAAACCTTTGGGTCTGTTTGGTGCATTTTACAAACTTTTCGTTCCTCATTTTTTAAATACTTTTGGCTGTGTTTATGCATATGGCATTCATTCTGGCAAGATTGTGTGTGTTTGTTTAATTTTGGAATTTCCAGCTCAGCTCTCTGATATGCTCTGAAAACAGAATTGTTAAATTCATACTGTTAAGTGCAAAAAATGTGCCATTGAAACCCATTCAAACTTCAGTTTTTGATCCCACGGCCATCAAAGCATAAAAACATGACTTGTATTATTTCTGGGTGTCATTCTGGGCTTTTCGCTTGGAATTTGCTATTTTTTACTGTTTTCCACCTCATTTTTTACCATATTTGGCAGATGGACAAAATACATGCCGTTTCCACTAGATGCACTGTCATATTCAATGTTGCTGCAAATCATTGATATATCCCAGATTGATCATAAAAACCCTGAAAAACTACTTCACATGTAGTATATTGAAAGTAATTCATTTATTGTGTTGTTTTCATCTAAAAACACAGTAGCATCATGACAAAAACCTGGCAGTTAAAGGGTTACAATTCTGCAAATTAATGAATATTTGATATTTTTAGTTAGGACTGATTTTAGTTTAAAAAAAATATTGATGTATAATATTTTTTATAGCCTGATTTTGAAAAGCACACTTTGTGCGCAGAGCGATACGAGTGTGTGTGGTATTAAAGTGTGCCCTAAGGGTTAAGGTATTTGCTCAAAAATATCAGATTTGATTTTCTCGTTATGCTCAGCCCCACTTAGGGTTACGCCCCTCCCACTGTCTTTGTGACTGTCATGGCGGCTGGCCGTTGAGATTTATTTAAATCAGTTGTAATTTATTAAACTAAGACATTCAAAGATGAACATCGGCGTGTGGAAATCAGCGAAGTCAGTAGTGAAAGCCATATGTGGATGTGTGTCAGGCGTGCTGTCAGGTCTGCTGCACCAGAAGCAGCCGTGCAGGGTGGACGTCTGCTGGAGGCAGGGAGAGAAAGAGTGAACACCTGGGCCAGCTTTTATAGCCTGCGAGGCCCAGGTGAGCGTAATGAATCAGCTTTCAGTGAGCTTTTTGCTCGCTGCTTTGATGTTGCTGAGCTTCTCCCATTTTTCCTCTCTTTACCTAAACCTTGTAGTCAGTATGTTTACATGTGCAGTTTAGTGGAGCTGCAGTCATAGCTGGATTAGGTCATTTAACTGCACTTCTGACTTCTTGTTCTTGTATAAATGCACTGGGGGAAATCGATTTGTTGACGGAAGTACGTGGTGATAAGCCCCCTTTCAGCTAGCTGCTATAAACCTATATTATATATACAGTCAGGATATTGAAGGCATCACAATCACAACTGTGAACTTAAAAACCGCCGTGTCACGTACATATAATCAATCAGCGCTCAGCAAACTCTGCCTTTATTGATTAGTCTTAAGCCACCTATAAAAAGTCAATATCCTTTTAATTTTATGCTATATTTAGAATATTTTCATCCTTTTCCTTTGCTGTTGCAGCCCTTAACGACGGGGATTTGAAGCCATTATGTCAAATTTTTCATTTATCCACTGAACAGTGATGATTTTGGTATTTATTTTTTAAAGTGTCTGAAATATGGTTTGCTGCGGCCCCGTCCACAGCAGGACATCGCTTAGCTTTCGTGCCGGTGTTGTGGGACTGTACTTTATTTGGGGTGGCTGGGGTGTGACCTTTTTAAATCTAAAATAAATATAAAATGCCAGCTTTTCAAGTTGTATGTCCCTCGTGCTTACATTTTTTTTTTTTAAATGCCTGAGCCATTTTACAGCGCCCCTTCCCCCTTCATCAATGACAAACAGTCCCTATCCGTAAACACCGAAGGATGCCGCGCAGTGACTAGGAGCACACGCAGAACGCCGACTGTAGTTACAGTCTGAGGAGTTTACATGACGGAGTAAATCGACTTCCACTCTGAGTGTGTTAGTCCGGTTTTGAGAAATTTGATTCAGTCCGCTTTCACTCAGACTAACGTGTTTGCATGTACTTTAAAAGTCCAGTTTTAGTCAGACTGATATCATCATTCAACTTTTTCTAACATCGTGTTAACGTTCAGACTGTGTCTGTTTCCAGAGGACTGAAGATATCAGTCAAAACTGCTCAGCGGTCAGCTGCTTTTTGTTCCTGTCGGCGATAGTCATTTTTTACGGCTTATCTTTGAACAAAATAAAAGCTCTCAGCTGCTGCACAGAATCCAGCAAAAGTTTACTGCAAATCTCACTGCGGCTTATTGACTAGGTATCAATTGGTTCTGGTGGGCAACTGCAGCTCAAATACATCAGCTCTACTCATCGGCTCCAGCAGCCCGTCTCAAACGCTCCGGATAATGCTGCTGCTGCTGCCGTTGCTGCTGCTGCTGGCGGCCGAGTTAACAGCGAGCCAGCTGGCAGCACTATCAACAACAACTGACTGTCTTTCTTGCATCTTCTGAGCAGTGGACTCTGGCTCGTGCATACCTGCTTTGACTTTGACAGTGTGTTCTTAAAAAAAAAAACTGTAGTAATCAATAATGTCTGTGCTGAAATGCGTGTCTCAGCTCCAGTGGTGGAGTGATTTGTGGTGAAGCCCCAGGCGGCGAGAACTTTCCGCGATGACGTCAGAGTGCAGCAGTGGTGGTGAAAGTGACTGCAGGGATTCACACAATGCTGCAAAGCATTGTGAACATTGTGGACACACCAGCAGTTTCTACTCTGTTACTCAGATGTTATAGTCTATTTTTTTAGCTGCTGTGTGTTTAAGCAATGGTCCTTTAGACTTTGTTACATCACAGAACGAAGGACACTCAAGTTCTCGTTTTAGAGAAAATAAATCAACACCCTCTTATCACAGGGGAAATACACATGATAAAATATTTATGAGTTTTTCTGGTCCAATTCTTCCATGTTCTTTCACAGCAGACGCAGACTGGAAAATCAGCCAAAGCAGCACCCTCTGTACTTTAATGATTGTGAAAGGGAAATATAGATACATATTCATTTCAATCTGCATTGTATGTCACATGCAGTCGTCTGATGATGAAGAGGAAGAAAAGTGTTTCAGTAATCAGGGACAGAATGAAAGGAAAATGCTATTGAAAACTACTGAATACATTTAAAAACACACCAGTGAAAGTAATACGAATAATATTAATAATAATAGTAATAAGAAACATTCTGGAGCTTTTTATTAATGTTGCTATTCAACCCAAACTAAGAAAAATGGTTGGGTACTCATGCTTGCTTTTGTGCTCATTTTAATTCATACTTTTTTTTATCTGTATAGCAAAGATTTTTTTATTTCTTATTTTTATCAAAGTCAGACTAAAGCCCAGTTGCTAGAAAAAAATGTTGGCAAAGTAAGATCTGTAAACCAGTGATACGCTACATTTGTATGTTTTGTATGTATTATATTAATGTTTGTAAAGTAACAAAGTTCTGATAACATGTAAATTAAACATTGGCAGCATTTCAGGCTTTATTGAGCTATCATAATAGGTGTTTTTCAGCGAGATACGAGCAGCATTTCCAACTATGATTGTGCCTTCAAAAGCTCATATTCTTTCAGCGAGACATTGGCAGAATTTCCAGCCGTGATTTTTTCATCAAAAGCAGGATTTTTTAGGCAGTCATTGGCGGCATTTTCAGCTGTGATTGTACCACAGAAAGCAGCTGATTTTTAGTGAGAAATCTGCTGCATTTCCAGCCATGATTTTGGCAGTAAAAGTTGTTGTTTTCCAGCAAGACATCAGTGGCATTCAAACTGTGATTATGCAACAAACAGCAGGTGTTTTTTATTGAGACATCAGCGGCATTTCCAGCTGTTTTTCCACCAAAAGGGGCTGTTTTATTGCAAGACAACGTGACAGTTCTGGCCATGATTGAGCCATCAAAAATGGGTGTTTTTCAACAAGACATCGGTGGTATTTCCAACTGTTAGTTTGTCACCAAAAGAGGATGTTTTTTGTGAGACATCTGGAGTGTTTCCTGCTGTGATTGTGCAACTAAAACAGACACCAACAGCATTTTTGGCCTTGATTGTGCCACCAGAAGTTATGTGTTTTTTAGTGAGACATTAGCAGCATTTTCAGCTGTGATTGTGCCACCAGAAGCGGGTGTTTAAGCAAACCAATAACCTAGTGGGTTTTTTGCTTAAACTTAACCACGTTAACCACAGCACCGTGTTTTTGGGAACTTAAAATGCCAACGTTTGTTCTGGCAGGATGGATCGAATGGATCGAAACTGTATAGATTGACTGAATTTGATAATAAAGCTAAAAAAAAAGAAGTCAAGTGATTTAAGCGCCTTCACAAGGTATGTTACAGCAGTTGTGCTTAGTTGAATAATTAACGGCTGGCAATTATTATTAGATTGAAAGTCACCTCCCGTTGATGTAAATTCCTTTTGAACTGAGTCACCTCCAAACTCACAGTCAGCAGCCTCGCGCCTCGCAGACAGACAGACACACACAGACAGACTCCCACCTGGCACACTCGACGTGACGCGAATTAATTACAAAATCATTTCTGCCCCCTTAATGAATTAGGGGAGAGAATCAAGTGCTCAATTAAATGATTAGGTTCTGAGCTACAGCAAAGTCTTTGCAAATTCCAGTCAAAGCCAGAGTATTAGAAGCAATCTGCCTTGAACAGACCTGACCATTGTCCCTTATCAGGCAGCTGAGAGCGAGCATTTTCCTATCAGCGCCAGAGCTGGTACTGCATATGTTTCTCTGCCTCTGTCTCTCTGTCACTCTTTCTCCTGCACTCATCATTATTGTTAGAGCTCCTTTTTGTACACCATCTTCCGCCTCCTCTTCATTTGTCATTCTTCATTTCCCCCTCTCTCTCTCTCTCTCTCTCTCTCTGTTTCTCCCTCCAGGCAGCCAGGGAAAAGGAGAGCTCTCAGGCCCAGCTGAAGGCGCTGAGCCAGCAGACCGAGGCCGCCCGCAGGGAGCTCGCTGAAATCTTAGGCCGCTTGGCCCAGCGCGAAGAAGAGCTCCACCGCAAGGACGTGGAGCTGTCCGAGACCCGCCAGCGCCAGCTGTCACTGGAGCAGGAAATCCGGGAGGTACGGGGTTGAGCATCCAAGAACAAAAAAATCCTTCAAGTCACCAGAGACGCAAAAAAAAAAAAATCCATGTTATTGGACTGTAGACTGTGGGGAAACACCGAACATTTACTGTAAAACTTTTGCTTTTTTGCGTGTAAGAGGTAAAGAGCCCTTGGAGAGAGCAAGAGAACCAAAATGCCGGTGGCTTGTAAAAGCGACGAGACAATTTGTACTCGATGTTCGTGATATTGTTATTTTATAAACCACACATGAAACAAGCCATGAGATCTTGAATATTTTTGATATATCGCCCACCCCTAAGGCTGCTGGACAAGATACTCACGATTATCCCAATTTGTTTTGTTTTTTTATTGAGTTCAGTAGTAGTAGTAGTAGTAACACTGCGGGCACATCAGCACTCTGGTACAGAGTATCTGCACAGACAGGGCTGAGAGTTTGATTAAATTCTGTTGGCAGTACAATTTGTCATGTTCAGTTT
This sequence comes from Plectropomus leopardus, assembly GCF_008729295.1. Classification (NCBI taxonomy): domain Eukaryota; kingdom Metazoa; phylum Chordata; class Actinopteri; order Perciformes; family Serranidae; genus Plectropomus; species Plectropomus leopardus. The sequence continues at coordinate 2,371,483 of NC_056478.1, forward strand.
GAGGTGTTGATGAAGGACAGAAATGTTTAAACCTCAGCTCACAGTCATTAAGAGAGCTTTGATCAGACGCTAACAGATCCTAACCCTAGGTGAGGGAGGCCTCGGCTGCCCTGGAGGAGGAGACTCGGTGTCTGGCTGCCGTCCAGACGAGACTGAAGGAGGAGAACCAGAGGCTGGAGGATCGAGCTGACACTCAGGCCCGTCGCCTTCAGAGGGACCAGGACGCACAGGCCGAGCTCCAGGCCGCCCTGAAGGAGATGACCTCGTCCCGTTCTCAGCTGCTCCAGCAGCTGGCCGAGGAGGAGAGCTCCAAGAAGAAGCTGGAGGCCCAGCTGACGGCGGTGCAGGAGGAGCGGGCCGCACTGGGCCAGCAGCTGCAGCTGGAGAGGGAGGTGCATCAGAAAGAGCTGGACAACACAAAGGCCATGATGGAAGACAGCAGGACAAAGAAGTATCGGGAAGTTCAGGACACGCTCAAGATCTGCCGTCAGGAGCGAGATGAAATACAGGCACACCTGAAGGAGGTAAAGGTAAGATGCTTTCATGTACGGGTAGAGAGAGTTTTGGGACATTTTGGGAAATACCCTTATTGGCTGTTCTGCAGAGAGTTAAATGATAACCACTCTTATGTCTGTACAGTAAATGGGTATTTAGAGCCAGTACCTTGTTAGCTTACCATAGCATTAAAATAAAAAGACCGATTTGTTGATGCTGCTCAGTATCTGTAGGAACTTTATTTTTATCTTGAACGTTGGATCTTTAGATCATCTGCTTTCAACAAAAAAGAACAGGAACAGTTTTACTTTATTTCTTGTCTTTTGTAGGGCTGTGCGATATGACGAGATATGTCGTCCGACAGTAAAACATCTGTTGTTTGGTATTGTGCTATATCGTTGATTTCAATTACATCATCTGATAATGCTTACTGTCCGTCTGCACAATGCACAGCACCAAAAGAAAACAAGCATGGACGAGCAGGAAAGCGATACTGAATGTGCGGATTCAGCATAAGACACTAACATTGTTTTGGTTTTTTTGTGTTATGCTTTGTTTGTTTGGTTTCTGCATCTGGCATGAAGTTGGCTTTGGCGTTTCATTTTTCCCTTTCTCTCTTATGGCTCTCTCTCTCTCACAGACACACACACAAAGCAGGGCTTTTGCAGAGCTTCAAACTGTGACTATTTAGTCGCATTTTTCGACCATGAGGCGCCACTATTACTTACAAATACTATTAATATCTGAACAGGAGAGCCGTTAGTTTGTTTCCAGCTTACGGAGAATAAATCAGCATGATTTAACGGCGCTGCAGTAACAGTCTAACTTAATGAGTGGTAGTGGCGGTAGTGTGAGCAGGTGAGGTGTGTGTTTTGTTATCTGCAGAGCTCCAGATCTTGACCATCATGGAGCACCAGGGTGACATGTTAGGGCAGATGTTAGTTAAAAAATTAACTTGAAAGTAGAAAATAATATTAATGTTTCTTATTTTTTAAATTTTGATTTTCAAAAGCGCATTTTGTACACAGAACAATACAAGCGTGTGTAACATGTGTGGGCGCTTAGGGTTAAACTTTTTGGAAGAAAGTGCATTTCCAACATACACACACCTCACACCTCTAAAAAGCATTGCTTAGCTCTAGATCATGTACCAGATGTGACACACATTCTTCATCAAATCTTTTGGGAAGCCAAGGTCGTAAGCCAACCACAAAGATGTTTTTTCCTCTCACCTGGGTACGGATCACAGGGTGCCATCCTCTAATTGACATTTCGAGTATCATTGGCATAGGCTTTCAAATTCAGCGCGGGGGCAACACGCCTCAGCCACTAAACATCTGGCATATTTCCGACTCAGCGAGACACAGACAAAATCCTCATTTAGAGTAATTTCCTTCATTGGCCGGGGCTCTGTCCTCTGAGTGCGGGTGAATCGAGGATAGCTGAGCTCTTAATGGTGTGTGGTGCCCCGTGGATCCTCGCGGCCGTTCCACAGCTCAGAGCGTGAATATTTAAACACCCTCCAATATCAGACCGCAGCAGTCTCATCAAGGCAGAGCTGCAGATAGGGGACTCCACTTGACTTCCTCCCCCAGTGCCCCGCCCGCCTCCCTCCTTTCCATATCTCCAGTGATGGGCCCTCGTGGGTACATTGTTTCTTAAGGGGCATGGTCCTCCCTGATATGGTTGAGTTTAGCCCATTAGCGGTGCTGAATGGCATTAATATCTGACATAGCTCATTGTAATGGTGTCATTTCCGAGCGCGGTGAGGACAAGGGCGTTTGCTGGAATGTTTTAAAGTACCAGCCTACAGGCGCCGCAGATGTCCCTAAGAAGCCCACCCAATATTCGCACAGCATTGCCAGAGGCCTGTATTGCGATTTTGATACAGTCAACTGTCAGAGAAAGCTTAAAATATTCTTATTTTCTTGTCCTTGTCCTCTCACTCTTGATTTCTCCTCCACTCTGTCTTCCTGCTCGCCGTTTCTCCCTCCTTAATCCCTCTCTTACTGCCTCCCTCCAGTTCTAATTTAGCATTTTCCATCTGTTTTTCTCTCTCTTCGCACTTGCAGCACTTGTGTTTTTCCACTTTTTTCTCTGTTTGTGTCACTCCTGTCACTCCCAGTCCTCAGTCACTTTACTGTATCTTCAGCTGTCTGTGATAACGTGATCATTGTCGACAGAAAGCGTATGTATGAGGCTGGATTTGTCGTTGCAAGCTTCAGCCAGACTGAGATGTGAATTAAGGACTTAGACCATGATTTCAGACTCTCTGCATTCTTTTGACCCATTGTATGATGCTGTGTTGTTCATAATGTCACATCGCACTAATGTGAATAAACCCTGTACCTGTCAGACATAACTGAAGATCTTTCGTAAATTGTTGGGGTCCACTGGCAAATTTTAAAAGTATTTATTAAGGTTCGTACGGTTATGAAAAACAAAGTAAAAAAAAAAAAATTCATGGAATTTGCAAATAGCCATTTCCAGGCCTGGAAAAGTGTTACATAACTGTATATATATATATAAATTGACCCAATAAAAATTAAAGAAATTTTCTTTTTCCTAAAAAAATGGCTAAATTATTTCTTTGTAATAATTTCCCTCCCAAAAAACTAAGTAAAAATGTTTTCTTTAAAAATTGCCAATAAATTAAATTAAAAGAAAAAAATTGCCAAAATGATTTCTTTAAAAATCACCAATTCTTTTTACACATATAAATTGCCAAAATTATTTAAAAATCTTTAAAAAATTGCAGGAAAATCAATACAAAATACAGCCCTTTAAAGTTGGATACCTATAGCTAGGGCTGGGCGATAAAACCATAATGATATCAATCGCAATATAACTTTTCCTCGATTGAAATATGAGACAGTTGATCCAGCCAAGTTTTGACAGAGTTTTGACAGTTTTGACAGCCAATGGTAATAAGAATAGCGAAACTAAACCAAATGCAGTGAAAGACTTTCACTCTAGAACAGCTGAGTGTTTGACAGCCACAGCATTTCATAATCGCGGGTCAAACAGCTGATGGTGCGACAGCAGCACAGTGAGACAGACAAACAGAGCGCAGCTTCTCCTCAAAGCACCAAAGTGTCTGAAACAGACACATCTGCAGAGATGGAAAGTGACTTCATTAGACTTCTACAGACTACTAGTTTCAGCTTTAATCAGACTTTGGATGAATTATTTAGAAACACCAGGACACATCGCTCCGTGTCTCATCCAGCTGCTCCTGCTGAGCTCTCGTTATTATTACCAGGGGCAGATGTAATGTTTCGGGGGCCCGGGGCCACAAGCACATGAGCTTATTTTCAGCCTTTCTCTAACTGGGAATGTTGGCAGGCTGTTGGCAGCTATAGGAGAAGTAGGCCGACTCAAAAGTTTTTAATTCCTGAGTAAAATGATTAATAGCACAGAAGTTTGACAGAGGTTTAAGTCAGAGTCCTGCAGTCAGGAGAGGTTGGCCTATTATCAGCACAATGTGCTTAAATTTACCTGAAGTTTAAGATGGAGCTTTTAATTTTTATATAATGCTAGAAAGTTTAGGGCGGCACGGTGGCTTTGTGGTTAGCACTGTTGCCTCACAGCAAGAGGGTCCTTCGTTGGAACGGGGTTTGGTCCGGGCGGGGGCTCTTCTGTGCGGAGTTTGCATGTTCTCCCCGTGTCTGCGTGGGTTCTCTCCGGGGTCTCCGGCTTCCTCCCACAGTCCAAAGACATGCAGCTCAGGTTGATTGGTGACTCTAAATTGCCCTTAGGTGTGACTGTGAGCGTGTGTGGTTGTCTGTCTATATGTGTCGGCTGGGATTGGCTCCAGCCCCCCCACGACCCTTACGAGGACAAGCGCTTACAGAAAATGACTGACTGACTGACTGACTGGCTAGAAAGTTTAATAAATAATAATAAATCATGTGTTTATTACACTCCAACACACCATGAGGGCAAAAAACAAACCACAAAGAAGCAAAATAATCGTTCATTAATCGTAAATGAAGTAAAATGTTCAATTAATCGTGATATTGATGATATTTAGTGATATTTAGGTATGAGGCTCGGACCTTTGCTGGGAGGAAAGTTTAGTGACTGGACCTTTTTGAATTTTAGCAGAATAGGTCCTCCAGTTGGTGATGCCTGTTCTACAGTGTATTTGTCATGTTCAATGTCTAACAGAAAATAAATATTTAAACCAAAATTAACCTTTTAATATCTTCATATCTCACTTAGGAGTCAAAGGGAACCTTTAAGATGGACAGATATAGTGATTTGATGTAAAAAAAATATATATATATGTCTTGATAAGAGTTTTTTCCATATCACCCAGCCCTGTCTGTACCCTACATTCAAAATGAAAACATAAATCCCTCTCCAGTGAATAAAAATAGTTTGACATCCCTCCCCCAGTTTGCACCACCGCTCCCCTCTCATAAATAAAGAACAGTGCCAAAGTTATATTTAAACATTAATTTCTAATGTTCTGAAGTCATTATATTTAAAAAATAATATGTATTTAAAAAAGCTACGATATAGTAATGAAAAGACCGATCAGGAGTATTGATGGTTGTTTCAGAGAATGTATTCTCTTTAAAATGTGCCTCAAAGTCATTAAGAAGTCAAGGACCACGAGCTCATACTCCCAGTATATTCAAAGGATTGAAAATTACTGCAACCTGCTTTAAGTGGATGTATTTTTGCAGCAGATAAACTGTGAGTCCTCATTATCTCAAATTGCTGACTGTGTGCATCACGTCCTCAAACACACACGTTCTCTTGCAGGCGGATGCAGCATCGGACAAGGAGCTGTGTGCGGCGCTGCACGTCAAGTTGGACAGGATGAAGGATGAGTGTGATAAGCTGGCAGCACAGCTGAGCGCCAAAGACGAGACACACGCACTCCTCCACAGAAAGTACCAGCTACTCAAACAGGAACTGGATGACAAAGTAAGCCCTGCCTCCTTCGCCAGGAGTGACTAATATTGAATGACGTGACACTTCCAATACACGAGGGGTATCTGTTGTTATCAGGGAAACACATCCATCCTCAGCAGGAGATTTGAAATACTTGTGCAGAATCTAATTAACTGTGACAGATGAAGTCCGAGGCTCTTTAAATAGTAAAGGTACAGACATGAGTGCCGCCAGCAGCCACTATATTCCAGATTTAACAGAACTATGCTCTTCTCTGAATCTGCAGGTTTGACATTGTAACTTTGAAACATTATTTGATACCATTTATGTAGCCCATAAGGGGAAAAATACAAGGTGTTTGGTTAAAAGATGAATAAAATCTAATGGTGCATCTCTAGTCTAGATGACTGGCAAGTAATGCAGCAGTCAAAAGTTATCTTTTTTTGTTTAAGGGGGTTTAAGGGGGTCTATTGTTGTATAATTTTTTATATATATATAAATTTCCCTTCTCGGCCGATCCCCTTTGAGCGATTTCTTCCTTCAAGCTCGGGTCCTCTACCAGAGGCCTGGGAGTTTGATGGTGCTGTGCAGTATCTTAGCTGTTCCTAGGACTGCACACTTCTGGACTAAGATCTCAGATGTTGTTCCTGGTATCTGCTGGAGCCCCTGTCCCAGTTTGTCCCAGTTTTGGGGTTACTGCCCCGATTGCTCCTATCCCCAGTGGTACCACCGCTGCCTTCAGCCTCCACACCCTCTCTACCACCTCTTGGTATTTCTCGAGCGTCTCGTGTTCCTTTTTCCTGATGTTGCAGTCGCTCTGGATCGTTATCGACCACCTCGATGTCTGGTTGGTTAGCCATCACCTGTTTGTCGGTCTGGGTCTGGAAGTCCCACAGGATCGGGGCCTGTCGTTCTCTACCACCTTTGGAGGAGTCCTCCATTTGGGACTTGTGGCCCAAACTCAGCACAGATGTTCCTGTACACGATGCCAGCGACTTGGTTATGGCGCTCCATGTACGCTGTGCCTGCCTGGACTGTCTCAGGGGCCTCTTTGCACAGCCTGCACCTGGGATCCTGCCTGGTGTGGTGGACCCGGGCCTCTATGGTTCTTGTGCTGAGAGCTGGTTGTTGTGCAGCCATGATCAGAGCCTCTGTGCTGTCCTTTAGACCAGCCTTTTCCAGCCGTTGGTAGGATTTCTCGATATCAGCCACTTCTGCAATCTGTCTGTGGTACAGACCCGTGCAGGGGCTTGTCCTTCCATGACAGCTCCTCCTCTTCCTCATCAGGCTTCTGCTGCCTGAGACATTCACTTAGAAAGTCATCACTTGGGGCCATCTTCCTGATGTGCTCCTGGATTTTAGCTGTACCTGAAAATAAGAAGAACGGATCCTCTTAAACAAATCACCAGAACGTTATCTCCTTTTCTGGCTTTGCAACAAAAGCAGATAAAACATTAGCCTACGAGGACATTGCTCTCCTCCCCTCTTGTCTTCCTTCCTTCCCTCCTGGCATTACGAGGTTGTCTGGTGAGGTCACATGATCAAACAAACTTAAGAGCGGTTCGAAAGGTTAAGTGGTGCCAAATCAGCAGTATTTTTTAGAGGGGCCTCATCAATACTTCCTCAGGTGTTTTACAGCAGCAGATGAAGTATTGAGCTCTTATTCACTCCTCTGACAGGCCCCTGATAAGTTGTGCGGGGCTCTTTTGGGATCAATGTATTGATCTGAAATCGGGTGAATGGAGTAAAAGGGCTCTTATTAATGTAACATGGGTAGTTTATTATCCCAGAGACAGGATAATGATCCACCGTCCCCGGGCACCACTGATCTGTTGGTTCCTGTGCCGGACGTATTGATCCAATGTGTTCTGGTAGGTACCCGAGATTATTGACAGCACAGGTCAGAGGACGAAACTTAACCAGGTCTGTTGGTGTGAAAGCCTCTCTGATGCTCAGGGACTGTCTGTTTTTCTGCGTTTTATTATTGAGTAAACTCAAACAATACTGGAATTGATCTTCTGGGAAGAAAAACTGAAATCCTGCACTCATCTACAGAAAATCTGCTCTAAATAATGTCTTCTTAATGTCCTGTAAGATTCAAATCACAGCTAAAAACACCGCACAGCGGCTAATTTGAATCCGCAGTACTCCACTCAGCTGTCTGCCGTCCTCCACAGGTCAGGTCAGGTGAGCGGAGACGTGCTTCAGAGTCGGAGTTCGTTAAGCTGGAGGAGAAGCTGTTACAGATGGAAGCGGAGCAGGAGGCCGTCCTCACCTCCATGGGCGAGGAACTGGATGCAGCCTGTCGCAGCCTGGCGAGGAACGGTGAAGACAAACTACAGGTATTTATTATTTTACATTTTATCTGTTTTTATTTTTTGTATATTTACTATTTCATTTGTTTTGTTTTATTTTATACTATTTTATTTTTTATTGTTTGTCGTGTGTGTTAAAGCTGTATTGCCAGGCTTTGTACGGTCATGAAAAACTTGGAAAAATCGTAGAATTTGTAAAATAGCAATTTCCAAGTCTGGAAAATTTCATGAAAACTAAATATACCCTGAAATCTTTTTAAAAGTCATTGAATTTTGTTTCACAAACCTGTATAATTATACATGATGTGTTCAAGGAGTGATTGGAAATTTTAAAAAAAATCCAACAATACTGTATGTTTTTACAAGTTAAATGGCGCAATTTTTGGTGATTTTTTAAAAAATCTTTTAAAATCGTCAAAAAAAATAAAAAATAAAAAATTTCCCCCAAAAAATTAAGAAAGAAATATTGCCAAGATTTAGTCAAATAAATACAAAATACAGATATTTAAAGCTTTATGCCTCTCCAGCCAAAACAAACCCTTTCTCCACCCCCCCTCATAATTAACAAGCAGTCGTAAGTTATACGTTTACAGTAGTTTAGAGGAGGTTTCACAATATCGAGATATATATTGTGTATCGCGATATAACCTAAAGATACAGTGATTTTTTTTTAAAGCCATACGTCCCAGCTCTACCTCAGTGTTTTGTCAGATCAGTAGCACGCACTAACCTCCTCTGTGTTTGCTGGATACAGTTTTATTGTACTTAGGAAGGTTGTTGAGAGCGGCGGGACTCAACTTTTCTGTATCCGTGAGGCCGACAGAATCAAAATGAGAGAAGCTGCACAGAGCTGCAGTTTGGTGTTAATTCTCAGTGGGTTTGGTACTATTAGCAGCTCTCTCACATTATACATTCATTTGATTTAATGCAAATATCAATAATTCATTTCACATGTCTTTTTCATAATTAAAGCTTTAAAGTGGGCGGTCTTCAGAGACAGAGAGATGAGGACACATTAGAGGAAAAACAGAAGAGAAAAAAAGCCTCATTTGTCTGGTGTTGTTCTGACATAAAAAGTGTATATTTGTGCTGCCATTAAGCTCTCCTCCTCCTCACTTTCGTTTTAGATGCTGCATCATGCCCGTCGTGCTCGTGTGCCGTGCCGTGTCACTTTTGCATGTTTTGCAGCAAACACACTTCCTTGTTTTGCATAACATGAAGTGCTCCCAAACTTTTGAAGTTTTTAACGTCCTCTCTGCCTCCCCCACGCCTCTTCAAAACACTGGCCTCTCCACTCTGTGAGTGACGTAACAATCACGCCACACAACAAATAGATAATATTATTCGTTGCCAACACGTAATAATCGATTGTAATTGATTTTATCAATTCATTTTTGCTGCCCTAACTGTAGTCATGACTACAAAGACACATTTTTAGGTTGATTACTAGTAAAAATTAAATTGTTCCAACACATTTTTCCTCATTACTTAAAAGGAATTTTAAATTGTTATAAACCCAGTTACCATAACTATGAACACAGCTGATTCCCCGTAAAATTCTGTTATTGCAGCTATTTTTTTTCCACATTATTTTTAAAGGAATTTTAACATTTTAAGTATTTACACAAAAAAAACCCAACAACTGAATGTTCAGTACGTACATACTATACAACCACACGCACCAAAGATGTTAGACATTAAAGCTTATTACAAGGACTAAAGCGAAAGCTAATGTTAAACACTCCGCAGTACACTGATAAACTCATGGTACACACACTTACTGCACTCCTACATGCTTGAGAGTAGTTTTCCTCAGCTGCACCGAGCTAATGAACTCAGCCGGCTCTTATCTGCTCGTATAGATTTCCCAGTCTGGTCGAGCAGAGCTGCAGCCAGACATGCGAGTCAGCGCATCGCCGCGTCTGTAATCTGTCATGTTGAGAAGTCCAACTCGCTGGTGTTCGGCCTAATGAGGGGAATCATTACCAGTTAAAGGCTGTATTAGGTTTCAGTTACTTCATGATTCCCTTTGTCCTCCTCTGTTGGCGCACTAATGCAGGAAGTTGTAAGACAGCAGAGCGTACACTGAAAGTTAAGGACGAGTTAATAGATGCAGTGCGCTGTCACATCGGAGACTAGTATGTTGTGTGTTGGCATTTGATAAATCACTCACCAAGGAGGATTTTCAATCAGTAAAACTGCTTAGCAACAAAATGCTAAGTCTGCTTTTCAGTAGAGCTGGGTGATTAATCAAATTGTATTTTTATGTAGTCCATACCCGAGGGTATGTGTACTGCAACTACATGTAGACTTCAGGGGATGTGCGCACCACAGACCTTTATCTTGGTGCAGACTTTACCAAAAAACAAATAAACAGGCAAAAAAAAAATCTGCATTGTCAGTCCATAGCATAATGGGTTAAAACTAGAGCTTGGTGAAATATCTTTAAAATAATATCACAATATTTTAAGGCCATATCAAGATACAGGATATATATCACAATATTTAAATGTCCTTTAAAAATTAGATGTTAGAAAATTATTGAATGAACTGCAGTTACAATAAAGTCAAATAAAGTAGCTCCGGTCAAATAACAGTTGAATACACCACTGTTATAATAACATTTAGCTGATGTTATTATATAATATATAAAAAGCATGTCCTTGAAAATAAAGCACCATGGATCCTGCTCTTATTTGTTTTATTATACCTTTTTTTATTGCATTATAAAAGTACTTTATTTAACCTCCTTATAACTGTATTTTATTAAATGTCATTATAACAGTAGTGTCCTCAACTTTATTATATGACAATAGCTACTTGATTGAACTATTATAACTGCAGTTCTTTCATTAATCTTATGTTTTAGTAGTTAACATTAGTTTAAAGGACGTAAAAATGCTGTGATATGTGTCACGTATCGCGATATAGCTTTAAAATATCGCAATTTTAATTTAAAGCCACATCACCCAACCCTATTTCCAAATAGTCATTTTATTTCAAGTTCTGAGTAAAAAAATGATTACATTCAGATATTGTTTTACCTGAGAAGTTTAGATACAACTGGGATCAGAGTTATATCGGTCAATACCTTAAAAGTATGAATAACCGATACCCAGCCCAATTCCTGTCCACATCATCTTTTCTTTTGGAATTAGCTCTCTCTAGTCAATATGTAACTGCAAAATTTGAATCCAGTCTCGGACATTTGTCCTTTTTTTTCCATCTCAGTCTTTCCCGTCTCCCTTTAAGCCATTTAATGAGGAGAAATGCCACAGCTGCTTATCTCTGTAACAACATCTCACCATGCCCTTTCCACTTGCTGTTAGTCTTTAACATCTCCTCCTTCAGCCGCTCTCTAAACTTTGCCATCTTTACCGTTTTCTCAGCGGGAGGCGAAACAAACAAACTGTAACCAAAGACACACAGTCGCAGATTTACTCGCATTCTGAGAGAGACATACAAAACCTCGCAGTCACACATTTAAATTAGAGGTGGCAGACGTTTGGATTCCACGGCGCCGCTGCTGAGAAAATAGTGGCATTTCTTTCACTTCAACCCCACAGACAGCACTTTCAACTCCCAGCCTACTTGTTCAGTTTTTCAACAGTTTCACCTCCTTTTTGTCTGCCACTGTGCGGCGCCGCCTTTGATGGTTCGGGAAAGAGTAAAGAGAGCGGAGGCACAGAGGCATGTTTTATCCTCCCACGCAGTCGCACGCTCTGCCATGCGGTTGTACACTCCCTGAGACGGGGACCTCTGCACAGCGGCACTCCACCGCTGCACTTTGAGCTGCCGTAGCAACAACTTGGGAAATTCGTCGTGCTTGGATCTGGTTTTGAATGACAGCTTGAAAAAGTTGCTTGACACCTCTGCAGTGACGATGTTGTTTGCCAAAGCACGGGACAGAAAGGGTCCAAAAAAACCCCGCTGTGTGCTTTCCGTGTCTGTTGATCATGCGTAAACACCTTGCCACAAGGGTGTACTTGAAAAAAAAAAAGGGGTTGTACTTTTTGTTGACTTTGTTCATGGCTGTGTGAGAGTTTGTACGCGCGAGCTTGTGTTTGTTGTGTCTTCTGGCTCTTTTGTTTTTACCTGTAGCAGGTTGGGAGTTGCGGTTGTGCTCTCTCTGTGTGTTTGCAGGGTGGCAGGATTCCTCCCTAAAAAACAGATTTTCACAAAACGGCTCAGAAAGGTTTGTCACGGGGCGACGACGCAGTTGTTTACTTTTTATATTCCACAGCAGCGCGTGACTTTCATCCCATTGCCGTGTCACTTAAAATAGACGGTCAGTTCACCACTTTGACCCAGACTTAAATACTGCAACAGATATTGGAAGGATTGGTCTGATATTTGGCTCAGACAGTCATGGTTCTCAGATGATGAATTCTTTGGGACTTGAGGGATCGCCTGACTTTTTGCTGTTTTCATTTTGATTGAAACGTATCGATAACTATTGGAAGGATTTTCGTGAGATCTGGTGCAAGATTCATGTTTCTGGCAGGATGAATTCAGTTAGCTTCGGTGATCCCCTGACTTTTTATTTTTTCCAATACTGGCAAAACTACCAGCCTCGGTGTTACTTTGTGTTTAGTGCTGATGTCACAGTATCATGACAACATGCTTAACTAAAGCTAAAGGTCACACTTTACAACTTTCAAAGGCGGCAGCTCTCTGCACTGTTCACACTACACTTGCTGACTTGTGATCTTGAAGTCGTCGTTATTTCACACCACATTACTGACCGGCGACCGGGGTTTTACACACTACAGGATCTTTCACCACAAAGAATTGTGACAACTTGCACACCGTGACCCAACAAAGGGTTGTTTTCATTCATTTAGGGGAGCCCACAAGCTCGCCTGTTAGAGCGGGCGCCCTGTGTACAGAGGCTATGTGCTTGCTGCAGTGACCGCAGGTTCGATTCTGACCTCATCCTTTGCTGCATGTCATCCCCTCTCTCTTCCCCTTTCACACTATAGCTGTCTTATCTAGTAAAGCCCAAAAAAGATATAAAAAAACTATTAAAAAGAAAAAAAAGCCACTTTTAGGTGTGCTGGAGGCCCTGTGGTTGCATGTCTTAACCTTCTCCTTATTCATGTTTCCTGTCTGTATCAGCACTATTTTGATTTGATTTATTTCAAACATGTAAAAAAAGAAAATAGAGAAATGATTTTACAAACAAGCAGACAGACAAAAAATTAATACCAGTACAGACAAAAAAAACAAAAAGCAAAAGAAATGCTCAAGCACACAATGACTTGGTTTATGTATTCCAGTTCCTCATTTATTTAAAACTAGTGAAATATATATGCATACACCCACACACCCCAAATTAAATATCTACAATTTGACGTTATTATTTACAGAAAAATCACAGTCTAATAACCTCCCAGTTATTCCCAAACCTGCTGCTGTGGTTAAAGCGCAGCCCTAATGAACCCTGAACAGACACTCCATTAGCTACACGAGGTGACGATAATATACGAAAATACTCCAAATTAAAGCAGGCTTATGTACAGTAATGTTCCATATCGGGTACTGACATTCACACGTGCTGGTCTCCTGGTGTGAAACAGGCGAGTAATGATGCATAGTGGGGATTGTTAACCTTTGGTGAGAAGTCCACATCTGCAGCCGGCTCATCTCAACGGTTGCATAGTGTTGGTGTAGGCGTGCTGTTAACTGAGTGCCATCTCATCATGTGACTGTGTTTATCTGAGTGTCCTTTTGTCTTAAGAGAGTGTGTGTGTGTGCGTATGTGTGTGTGTGTGTGTGTGTGTGTGTGTGTGTGTGTGTGTGTGTGTGGTGTGTGTGTGTGTGTGTGTGTATGTATGTGTGTGTGTCAGCAGTTCATTAGGAGTTGGCGGACAGTCAGTTTGTATTGCTGATGCTGACAGGCTTGTCGGGGAAGGATGGGACATAGTCCCTGAGCTCATTTTTATGATGCACACACACACACACACACACACACACACACACACACACACACAACCTCTGTGCTTAGGCGTGTGTGCATGCACAAGTGTAACGTCGTGTCACAGGCTGTTAAACACACACGCACGGCAATTTAGGTTGGCAGAGGCCGTTCTTCACAAAAGTTAAGGGTCTGACAAAAGGCTGTTGTTCTGATTTGTATTCTGCTGTTTCTCCACTCACATTTAAAATCTCTGTTTCTCTTTACGGTCTGGAACTACGCAGATGTTTATTCATATATTTTTTAGAGGTTGACTGATATTGTTTTTTCAGGGCCGATACCGATTATTAACAGTCAATGAGATGGGTAACCGTTACTTGGAATCGATCTGCACCTACAATAAAAATGAAAATCTTTTTCAATATTTAGAATTTGGAAATAACAAACTCCAACAAAAACGTTGTTTAAATGCCTTTAGCAAATGTTTAATCAAAACTGAAGCTTTCAACATCAAATGCAGCAAGTTCTCTGCAACTTTTTTTATAAAGTCAAGTGAAAATTTAAATAAAAATAGCCCCCTGATCTGTTTTACAGAGTAAAACTTCCTCCCATGCTGATACTTTCTTTGTACTTTTTAAATAATTAATTTTATTGTTGTTCATTAAAATAAAATTCTGATACAGATAATTGGAAAATTGCCAAATATCGGCCCCGATATTTGGCCAGGCCAATAATCTGTCGTCCCCTTATGTTTTACTTTCTGTACGCTTGAACAGCCTTCCGAAAATCTGTGAAGAGTTGCAAATATTGATACTTTTAACTGTAAAGTAAAAACCTATTTTTTAGATTGTCTTTCATGTTATGTCTTTAAGATCCATTTTTGCTCATTTCATGTGCTGTTCTTGTTTTTGTTTCTATCAAACTGTAAAGCATTTTGAATAACGTGATTTGTTTGAAAGGTGCTATATAAATAAAATCTAATTGACTGATTGGTATTCAGACAATAGGAGAAGTAAAAAGAAACAGCTGAACACTAATACAAAACAACAGCACAGCAACAACATATGGCTTTTTTTAAATCACAAATACAATTGGATTGTATTTCCCATTTTCGCTGAGCAACAGTTTTATGTAAAAGGAATTAAAAGCACGTCCTATTATAGATGCATGTCTCAAGTATTGACTTGAGTGGTTTAGGCAAATAATAGCTTTGGCTATAAACTGGAGTTTTATGGTAAATCTATAAAGTTAATCTTCCTCAATGTCCATTTGTGCCCTCATAGTTGATTTAATAAAACCCATTTTTTTCCTTGATTCTCCAAAATAAAGGTATCACCTGAACCGTGGATTTGTAGAGTCATCACACCCTATTAGACAACTCACTATACATTCATAAAATCCTAACTACAAATTCTCTTAAATTACTGTAATACTTTAAATTATTGCCCAAGCTTTTATTTGCTTAAATCACTTTCCTCAGCAGGATTATATTTGGGACAGTAGTCGATATGGGATGGGTTTTTAATTCCTTTCACACAAAACTGAAGCTCAGCAAAGATTGAAATACAATCAAATTATTTATTTAACCTTTTGAGACCTGAGCAAATTGGTTTTATTTTATTCAAAAACTTGGGAAGAAGGTAATGTGCAAAAAAAGAGGAAATGACCCAGAGCTTAGCAAGAAATCTGTGAAAAGTACCAGAACAAAACTTTAAAATTTGCTTAAAAAGAAACCAAACAAACAAACAAGCAAACATTCAAACAAAAAATACACAGTGAGAAATGGAAATGAAATGCTTAAAAATACATGAATTCTTTAAAATAATTTTAAATATAGTTCTGAATATAGTTCACTGGACATTTTTCCTTAGCTTTTTAAAAAATAGCCTTCTATATCTCCTAACCTCTTCTTTGTATCTTTCTTGTTTACATGACGATGAAACAGTCTTCTTTGGTGCTCACGGTTTCAGTAAAATTAATCGAATTATTGAATTGTATTGAGAATCTTACCAAGCTTACAGTGTGTGTGCATGTCCATATTGACAGAAGTTTAAACATTTATGCATTGAATGCGTGTAAGGAGATAACTAACGTTAACTCCAGCAGGCTTTTATACATCTGAAGAACTTGTATAAAAATGAACTTTCTGATGACCAGACTCAGCCTCTAATTGAGACAGGCCTTTATTTGTGTCACTACGCTGCGCTAGTAAGAGGGCCTGGGAGGCAGATTTATTGCATTAATCTCTGTTGTGTTTTAACAGGCGATCTCCCAGAAACCTGGATTAGTAAAAGACCCTCACCGCTGGTTGGCTGAGACAAAGGTATGATTATTACATGACTCTGTGATGCCTTCCTTACAGGAAATTTGTCCAAATAATCAATTATATAATCAAGAAAACACAAGATTTAGTGTGGGACACAACATGCTCATTCCCAGACCGACACTATATAGAAGATTAATGACAGAAAGTAGCACAGAATACACACTCGCTATACACTGGCTACTTAATTAGGTACACCTTGCTTGTACCATGTTGGATCCTTTTGCCTTCAGAGCTGCCTTAGTTCTTCGTGCCGTAGATTCAACAAGGTGCTGGAAACATTCCTCAGAGATTTCGGTCCACGCTGACATGATAACGTCACCGATGCTGCAGATTTGTCGGCCGCACATTCATCCCAAAGGACAACTGCCACTCACTGGATTTTTTCAGACCGTTCTCTGTAAACCTCAGAGATGGCTGTGTGTGAAAATCCCAGCAGATCAGCAGTGAAGAGGTCGACCGATAATAGTTTAAAGGGCGGATACTGTTACTGGTTATTAGTATTTAATGAGACCGATAACTGATATTTGGAACTGATATGCGTTCACAATAAAAATCAGCAGCTGCTGATCTACTCAGACCAGTCTGTCTGGCACCAACAAAAATGCCACGTCCAAAGTCACTGAAATCACCTTTGTTCCTCATTCTGATTGGACCGATCGTTTTGAACTTCAGCACATCGTCTTGATCATGCACTGAGTTGCTGCCATGTGATTGGCTGATTAGATATTTGTGTTAATGAGCTGTTGAATAGGTATACCTCATAAAGTGGCCGCAGACTGTAGGCAATAGGTGGGTTTTCATTACAGATTTGTGCAAAATTTAGGCGATACCTTTCGAAGTGCAGATAAAACATAATTACGAGATGACTGTGTTTCCGCTGAGTGATGTTCTGCGACTTCTCTGGTGATAACATCCCAGTAACCATGGTGATGGATGTCCAAAACATTAGCAGCTTTATTTCTATCACAGCCACCGCACTAGCCGTCATTATTTCCAATCCAAGGCCACGTAGGCGTGTTATGGAGCCATGATGGAAAGGCGAGCCCCTTATACGCGGGAGCGGCCATGTATGAGGGATTTATGGGAGCTGATAGTCCACGATCTCACAGAGGAATTGTGGATTAAAAACTTCCTGATGATCCGCTCAACTTTCTCAGAGTTATGTGATGCAATAACAGCTGTTGTAGCTCCTGCTGCATCATGAGGGAGCCAGTTCCTACTGACAAGCACATAGACACAGCATCACGTGACCTAGAAAAGACTAAAAAGTGTTTCCATTGCAGTTTTGTTAAGTATGGCTTTTTTGAATCTTCTGAAATACCACCATATGCGAGAGTGAAAACATTTTTTTGTGATAAATGGGAGGTTTTTTTTTTAATTGACATGTTTCCATCAGGCGTATTTTATTTTCACAATTTAAATTTGCACAATTTGAGGATTAATGGAAGCCTGCTTTAATATGATTTTGTCCTTGCAAACTGAAAAATAAAAGGTACCAACCAGTTTTGCTTGTTAAAACCAACATTTATGGGTGCATGAAGTCTCAGGAAAAGATGATTTATTGTTGAGGAAACCACTTTCCACAGCTGCGCACCGATGTGTGCTGAGAGTCAGCACTGATCATAATGAAACTGTGAAGTTCAGGGATTTCTGACAGGATGTCTTTCCATAATAAGTTTAAGGGCAAGGACAATTGTAAATTGTACTAACCTCAGAGGTTCAGTCACAGTGCCAGCGTTTCTCTCGGAGCCAGTGTCAGGGTCAGCATGACGTTCTGCTTTACTGAGGCTCTAGTAACTGATGAAATCACAAGATGCGGTTTTTCTTTATTGTGTTGCCTTCTTGCTGTCGTCTTCTCGTCTTTTACACTAATAGTTGCCACTTGGTCGCCTTCCAAGACGAATCAGTTCCCGTTTAGTGTTGCAGTGATGAACTGTACAAAAGAAACATGTAATTAAGGCTGCGGCAGTGATGCACGACACTTTGCTAAAATGTGTTTGTACCCTTCTCAGTGTTTATCACCATAACGTATACCTCCTGTCAGAAAGGCTTTCAGAGCACTCTGCATTTACAAGAATAAAACACTGGAGAGCAAGAGAGATAATTATCTCCCTAGTTAGCAGTTTTTATGTTGGAGAAAATCTTGATTTGATTTACAGGCTCAGAGCGCACAGTTAGAACACCCATTTAACCAATCATATAGCTCGGCCGTAACAACCCCGTGTGTGAAACATCGTCAATTTATTTACTGACAGCCTGCACCGCTCTACTTTGACTGGGTCGCCGTTTTTTCTCTGAGTTTTTAATCACACTCATTTTGGCTGTGCCCTTTTATAAAACTTCAGTTAAACACCAAGGTCAGAATGATGATAGACTTATTTTTTGTCAAAAATTTCAAGAGAGTTTTAAAATTGCAGTTTGAACAGTACTGGAGCTATAAACATGTTGAATATAGGCGACATTAAAACTTTTTTTCATGAAAGGATTTGGCTTGAAAGCAAATCAGAATTCACTCGTGCTGTTCTGACAGCGGGCAGTGTTTGAGACTTAATAAGCTTCTGTTGCTTTGACAACTGAAGCACAGTACTGTTTAAGGAAAATCCATTTTTATCATAAAAATGAATGGACGGAAGTGCAGAAAGCCGCAGAAATTCGCTTTAGTCTGATTTCAGTCGGACTAACATGTTTACATGTATTTTAAAAGTCCAGTTATAGTTGGACTAACATAGTTACTTGACTTTTTCTAACATCATGTGAACGTTCTGACCAATTTTGTATTTAATGAACCAACCAGACCAAGATACGCTGGCTGTGTGAGGAGGTGCGTGAGTGCAACACGAGAGAGCAACGCCTCAGGAAGCAGCAACAACAGAGCAGGGATCAGCTGAAGGCCCTCAGGCAGAGCCGCGACTCGGAGCAGGAGGCTCTGGTGCAGCGCCTGGACCAACAGGAGAAGCTGCTGCAGTCCCTCAGCGCTGAAAAGAGAGGTACACAAACTATTCAACCACCCTCAGGGCTCGTGTTAATATTGCACACACTCACATCGCTCTGAGCACAAAATGCACGATTCAAAATCAGGCTATAAATTCTAAATTAAATGTGATTCTCTTCTTTTATTGAGTTTATTTATTTAATCATAAATATAAAATATTCATTCATTTTCAGAGTTTTAACCCTTTAAATGCCAGATTTTTGTTATCATATGACTATACTTATGCATCATTATTTTTTGTGCAGTGTCAAATACTTACCCATACTGCTCTGCACACAAAATGCGCTTCTCAGAATTAAGCTATAAAAAATATTATAAATTGATATTATTTTCTACTTTCATTGAGTTGTTTTTTTTAACCAACGTTATTCCTAATCATAAATATCAAATATGCATTAATTTTCAGATTTTTTTGCCTTTCAGTGCCATTTTTTTACCATGATGCTACTATGTTTTTAGAAAAAAAAACACACAAAAAATGAAATATTCTCAATATATCACATGCAAAGTAGATTTTTTTTTACAATAATTAGCAGCAGCACTGATTGTGACAGGTCACCCAGTGGAAATAGCATGTATTATCTCCATATGCCAGATATGCTAAAAATGTCATCAAGTGGAAAATAGCAAAAAAATCCATGTCAAAAGCCCAGAATGACACCCAGAAATAATACAAGTCATGTTTTTCTGCTTTGATGGCTGTGGGATCAAAAATGTCAGTTTGAATGGGTTTCAATGGAGCAT
The DNA here is from genome assembly GCF_008729295.1 of Plectropomus leopardus. Lineage (NCBI taxonomy): Eukaryota > Metazoa > Chordata > Actinopteri > Perciformes > Serranidae > Plectropomus > Plectropomus leopardus. The sequence continues at coordinate 2,391,177 of NC_056478.1, forward strand.
TTTTTTACCTTAACAGTCTGAATGTAACTATTTAGTTTCCACAGTGTAATTTAGACTTATTGTAGGAGCTGAGCTGCAAATTCACTGATTACACTCAAATACACAATCTGGACTAAATGTATGCCATATGCCCAAACACAGCCAAAAAATGAAGAATGAAAAGCACATTAAATATGCCAAACAGTCCCTGAGGGTTAAAAAATAACAGTCACACTTTGGAGGCAGGTGAGAGGCAGCGTGTGGTGTTTTGTTGTTGTCAAAGCAAACAGCTCTGCATCATGTGAGACTAATCAGACGACGCATTCTTTATTAGGCAGCTAATGTCTGATTATTAAAAACACTGAAGAAGAATTTCGGGTGATGAAACGGCGTGCATACTTACCATAGGAGCTCTAACTGTGGCTGCTGGACCGATGGTTGTTTTGACTGAGTCAGACGCAGACTTCCTTTTTTTAATACAATCACACCATCATTAAAAGCAATAACTGATTTAATAGCTGCATATTACTGAGGGGTTTTTGTCACTGAGCGCTCTGTGTGTGTGTGTGTGTGTGTGTGTGTGTGATGCGATGCTTGTTAAAATGGCTGTCTGAGCCTGTTCCTCTGCATCGGATGCATTTTTTGGAGGTTTTTTTCAGGCAGCGTGCACTGGCCTGTCTGTTTATGATTACAAATGTTTGAGAAGGCATCTTAATGTGTGTAAACTTTGAGACTTCTGTAGAAAATGGACTTGTTTTTTCCCCCGTCCCGAGTCCCATTTTTGACTGAATTTCTTCTAATGAGCTGTAACTGCCAGAGGAAGAACGACTTGTTTTTAGCGCTTCATCTGAACAATGCAGGGAAATAGGCCTAATTTGTGTTCCATTAACGGAGAGAAGGAGAGTTAAAAGACGCAGTGAGACCAGAGAGAGAGGCAGAGCGAGACATGGACAGGGAGATGGAAGACTGTGCAGAGACAATCAACTGTCCATCATTACCTCCGCCAAGGAGCGTTTGTTGTCCGTTCGTTTGTTGGCTTGTTTGTTTGTCTGTTTTTCAGCAGAATTACACAAAAACTGCTGGCCTGATTTTAACAAAACTTGGTGGAAGGATGTAGCAGACAGCTGTGGCGGTTTGGATTTTTTCTTTTTCTCAGCAGTTTGGTGGTTTTGAATGTAACTATAGAAATGTCTGGTTTATCAGTGAGGTGTATGAACTGCAGATTGGATCATCTGTACAGAGCGACAGGAACACAGACTGTTAAGTGCTAAAATATTCGGGACATGGCCGCTGCCATCTTGCACCAGTGATGTCATTTGGAGCCGCAGTCTATGCAGCAGCGATATCTGCAGTGTGTGAGAATAGAATAGAAGATATTTATCTCTGAAAGGGAAATTCGGGTGTCCAGCAGCTCAAATTATGAGACAATACACTATGTAAACCTTAAATACAAATCCTATAATCTATTATAATATAAAATATGAATAAAGGTGAATGAACGAGTGAAAAATGAGCGGAAAAAAGAGGGAAACAGAACAATATTAACAGAAGCAGTTAACAGAAGCAGTGTGTGTGTGTGTGTGTGTGTGTGTGTGTGTGTGTGTGTGTGTGTGTGTGTGTGTGTGTGTGTGTGTGTGTATTCATCAGAAAAACGGCACTTGAACAAACATCAGGGAGACGACCTGAAATGATGCAAGTTCTGCTCGGCAGTGATCACATTTTTCTGCGTCCGTTGAGTGTGTTGATGTGTTTTAGGGGGTTCGAAATTCTGAGAAACACCAATGAAGGTTCAATTTCTTTTATTTTTGCTGCAGAATCAAACAACTGCAGCTCAGAGCCCCAGCAGCTTTCAACAGACGTACAGAGGTTATGCTTGCAGATTTTCACATCATAGGAGACGTTATTATTGTCCTCGGTGTGGGAGGGGGGGATCGAAACCTGGTTCTTTTGAGGACCCAGTTCAGCTTTTTTCAAAACCTGAAAATCAGTAACATTTGAGCTCATCAATACTGCTGTTGAGTCCTGGGGGTCATTACATCTTGAGTCATGTCATTTCAATCCAGTCATCGGTCTGTTGGCTGAACGTACAAAAAGGTCTAAAGTTTGGCTAAATTTTACCGAAGCAAAAGATAAGGAGGAAGAGAAAAGCAAGTTATGTTGCAAAATAATTTCTTGCAAGGGAGGAACACGACTTCCATGGCCAAAAACATCAACATTGTGCATCGAATTTAACCTAAATTAATTAATTAAACCTTCAACTGTCTTCAGGTCGAAAAAACTCCTTCAACTCCGTCAGCTGCTGCTGTGGCACAGTCGGCACATTCTTCATCATCATCCACTCACAGCAGCAGTGGTAAGCTCGCCCAAACTTTGTAGCAAGACCCGTCAGTTTTCCAATGTTGAAGTCCAAGTTGAAATCTGCACGATAAGAGTGAGTTAAATAAAATAAACGAGGTTCAATGAAATGACCATTAGGCAAAGGAAAATAAAACATCATCATGATGTCTTCAAAAGTAACATAAAAAAAAAGAAAGTTTCTAGTTTTTGGTGAGAAACTTGAATTATGCAGTTGTTTGGGTGAGAGATTTCGATAAAAAGCGATAAAAAAGAGCGATGAAAAACGGACAGTAGAAGAGTCTGTTTATCGTCCTTTAATGAGCTCTTATCAACTTATGATGCATAATTAAAACTACTTTCCACAAATGAATAGAAAAGTATTGATAGTGGTATCTGTTATCAGTCTGGCATCATCAAGGATTCTCGATAGTAGTATCAATATCAATAAAAATTAACGATCCCAATCGCTACCTTACAATAGTAATACCAATAATATATTTATATAGCACCTCTAAAACAGTTGTTCACAGAGTGCTTTGACAGACAAAGCAAAGGCATGAATAATAAAAATGAACAAACTGAGAAAGGCCAGAACAAAATGCAAAATGTCAACGAGAATAAAGCAAATAAAAGGAATAAAATGAAATAAAGCAGATCACACAAAAGGCAGCCAAAGTACTAAATGTAATAAAGAAGATGAAAATAAGGTAGTGCAGGTTTGTGCCCAGAGTGCTCCTTTAGTTTCATTCTGTTTTTTGGCTACAGCGGGAACATTACACCTTCAGATAACATCTGATGATGCAGCCTCGTCCCCACACTTCACTCTGGCCGTAGAGCCAATCAGCCGTCTGACAGGAGTCGTCTTGTCCGTCTTCACCGCCGGCTGAAACACTGATACGGTCTCTTTAGTAATTAGAGCTCAGAGTGTGTGCGCCACAGCAGCTAAAATATCTGCTTATCTGAATTGAAGGTGTGCGAATTAAGATTTTATCAGCTGTGCTTTGAGTGCGGCTCCTCGGTAATACGGCCTGTCAGTGATTCTGTTGTAATATTTCAGAGCAAAACAAGATGTACAAATATCCCTCCCACGCATCAACTCGCACGTTATGATGAGCCGTAATGACATGATGCATTTACAACAACACACTGGATAAGTTTACTCGCAACTGACTCTTGTTTTTTTGGGAGGGGGTGGGGGGATGCCGCCGTTCACATTATCAAACAGGAAATTGTACTCTCAGAGGATTTATTTTCCTTAAACCTACTTGTCTGCTCATCTCAGTAGATTAACTGTTAATGCCAGCACTCTGCACAGCCCTCGTGTGATGTGCAGTAATTGTCTGGCAGTGAATTTATTACTGTCAGATTGTGGCTGCAGTCTGTGTGATTTTTCCTTCAGAGATTTCATCGTTTACTCCGAGCTCTCTGTTGGCCTTTTCTTCTAAAACAAGACTGTGAAAACTGCAGTTTTAGTATTTTAGGGCAAAGTTTGAGGTGAGATGTGATTGAGTGTGAGTCAACAGAGACAACACCTCTATGCTAAATCTGTTTAAAGGTAGATTTTAACAGATCAGCCAGAAATTTCGCTTTGTGTCTAAAGGGATTCACCCCGAAAATGAAAATGAGTTAATATCTGCTCACATTCATGCCGATGGAAAGTTGGGTGAAGTTTTATAATCCACAAAACGCTGCCAGGTGTTTCACTCATCTATATTCAAACATTATAAATACATTACATAGGTCATCCAATAATTTTGTATTTTAGTAGTTGATATTAGTTTAAAGGACATTTTTTTAAAAAAAAGTGTGTATATAGCTGTGACTCCTACGCTGAGCTCTCATTCTTATTACCAGGGGCAGATACAGTGATTGGGGGGCCCGGGGCCCACAAGCACATGACCTTATTTTCACCCTTTCTCTAACTGGGAATTGGCAGCTACAGAGGAAGTAGGCAGACTCAACATTTTTCCCAAAGTAAAATGATTAATAGCACAAAAGTTGGCCTTTTATCAGCACAACGTGCTTAAATTTACCTGAAGTTTGTTTAAGATGGAGCTTTTCATTTTCATATAATACTGGTAAGTTTAAATGAATAATAATGCATCATATGTTTTTTACGCTCCAACAAACCATGGTCAAATAAAACCGTGTCAGTGAACTATGTGGGCAAAAAAACAAACCAAAAAAAAGCAAAAAAGAAAATAATCATTAATTAATCGTCATCGAGGGAAAATGTTCAATTAACAATTAATTGTGATATTGACTCGAGGCATAATCGCCCAGCCCTTATTATATGTGTGTGTGTATATGTGTGTATATATATATATATATATATATATATATATATATATATATACTGATATATATATATATATATATACTGTATATATATGTATGTATATGTGTGTATACATGTGTATGTTTACTTTTTACTTTTTAAATTTTATTTTATTTTTTTACTTTAAGCATACTATTTTAAAGCCGTATCATTCAGCTCTAATCTGGCATGAATTCAGGACAGTCTGAGATCAGACTGCTGAAGTAAAAATGATCTAATGCGGTTGTCGTTTCACTGGAGACATTTAGATCCAACTTCTAACTTTGTTAATTCGGTTGATACCTTAAAGGTTTCGACCTAAATTTGCACACACACTCATATAGACTCCCTGCTGTCATTAAGGAGACATCAGCATGTTGCTCTGTATCAGTGAAGAGCTTCTCACATTATGAAGGTTGTGTCTGATTCTCACTTCTCATTGGCTGACTCATGTTTGAAGCCGCCATAAACATCGCAACAGTCACTTTAAACAACAAACTAATCAAAACACAGAACTTTACACAATAAATGTTATTGTTAAGTTGCTTTATGATATAAACTTCATAATGATTAAAAAAATTAATGTTTTGACCATTTTCTTTCTTTTTTATTCTCCCCATTATGTTTTTCCAGCATTTCATTAAAACAGTCAGTGCAGAGCCTGTTTTGTTCAGCATAATGCAGAGCGGAGTAAAGTCGAGTAAATATTGTGGCATTTGCTTAATAAGACTCTATTGCTAAATGAAATCAGAGTTATTCCTTTGAATAAACACCTCATTAAGCAACCAGCCAGTGATTGTAATTAAAAACAATTTGCTGTTGCAATCAACAACAAACACATGCAGAGTTTGTCTCTCCTCCACCTGTTCGAGTAAAAATAATCTACGAGCAGCAAGCTGTGTTTGAGACATGTCGGGATGGACGTCATTCATCACGTGATCAAACTGCTGTGTGTGTGTGCTGGAAGGTTTAGAGACTCGGCCTGTTTTCTTCATCCTTATTGATTAAAACGGATAAAACCGATCATCGAGCGGCGTGCTGCTGCTGCTGCTGGTGTGTGTCTGTCCCACTTCACTCGTTCTGCCCCTAATCCTGATCCAAGTCGTTTAACCCTTCGAAACCTTCTGAGCAAATTGGCTGGATTTCTTTCAGAAACATGGCAAGAACACAACAAGCAACTAATCAAGAAACTGGCCAAAAATTAGCAAGAAATTAGAAAAAAAAATTACAAGCAAATCTGAAAATAAGCAGCAAATAAGAAAACAAAAAAAACGAGACAAGTTAAAATAAAGTGCAATTAAAAGCCCAGGCTACTTTTTGTTTAAATCATTTAACTCAGCAGGTGTCTATATGGACAGGCTTTTAACTCCTTTCACACAAAACTGTTCAGCAAAGATAGAAAAAAAAAGCAAATTATTTAATTAACCCTTTGAGACCTCCGCAAATGGGCTCTATTTGTTTATTAATTTATTTTTCAAAAACATGGGAAAAATGAGCATCAAAAGAAGAAATTACCCAGAAGTAAGCAAGAAATCTGTGAAAAGTACAAGGAAATTACCTGAAAATTTGCCAAACAACCTAAAAAAAAACCAACAGAAAATGAGAAAGTTAAAAAATAAAATTTAATTTAAAAAATGAGAGAAATGACCTGGAAAAAAATGCTAAAAAATTATAATAATTCTGCAAAATTATTTTAAATCTATAATTGTGATCATTATGAATATAGTTTGATAGACATTTTCCCCTGACTTTTTCTAAAATAGTCTTCTACATCTACTTTTTCTTTGCGTCTGTTGTTTACTATGTAGATAATACTACACTTCTTCTTTAGTGCTCATGGTGTCAGTAAAATTAACTGAATAATTGAATTGTAGAGACTCTTACCAAGTTAACGATGTGTGTAGCGTGTCCATATTGACCAAAGTTACATATATGCATATTTGTATGTGTGATCTAAGCAGCTAATTATTGTTATCTCCAGCAGGTATCCAAAAACCCGTTTTTTTAACATCCAAATAACTTTAAAAATGAACTGCATGGTAACCAGACTGAGCCTCTAATTAAAAGGCATTATTTGTCAAAATGTGTCGCCACACCGGACTTGTAAAAAGGACTGGGCTCATGGCAGAGTAATTCAACATAAATGAAGAATAAAGTCTGCAGTAATTGTTTAGAGTTTAGTTTTAGAACCTTATCTCTATTTTCCCAATGTTTAGTACCTAATTATGTAGATATTTTCAGGATTTTTAAAGTGTTTCTAATCCTGGATGGCAAATTTCCTTGAATCTTTTTCTTTTGCATGAGGTTAAAATGAAAACACAAAGTATAGATCTCACATTACAGATGGAGAATAAAGTCGACATATGCCTTAATTGAATGTCAACAGTTTGACACTGTGCCGGCGAATCTGCTGCTTTCCCAACTCATCAGCCGTGATGTTTCTTTCAGAGCTGCTGGAGCGAAGTCGCAGGAAGGAGGAAGAAATGAGGAGCCTTCAGGTTAGCATTTTATGTCTTTATTAATCCTTATCTGTTTGTGTCTGTAAATCTGCACCGTAAACAGAAGATTTTTTAATATCCAGCTGGCCTGATTTCAACCACGCTGCCAAAACCAGACAGCTGGTACTATTTTTATTTATACAGCACGCTGCCTTCAAATCCTTTTTTGCATATCTGTTGGGGTGTTTCTCGAGTAACTGCTGGGCTTCTGATTTCTGCTACAAACATTAGCACACAGCCGCGGGCCTGACAGACTCCTCGCAGCCTTGCTTGGACAAGTAGCTAATTACTGCAGACACGAGGCCTTGGAGTTTAAAAGCCACCAGAGACCTTGTCTCCGTCTCGCAGCACCACAGCAGCTACACTTGGCAGGCCACCAGCTCACCTAGTCTGGATTGGACTGGCCCCCAGCGCCTCGCCGACCCTTTGCTCACCATTAAACAGCAAAACATAGACCCGCACACACACAGCAAAGTGTCTGCTAAGCATTCGTTCTTTCCAAACGTGTGTTTGTGCACCCCAGTGTGTGTGCGTGTTGTGTGTGTGTTGTCCCATCTGTGGCTGCATGATGGCACCTGCCAGAGCTCGCATGCAATTAATCAGCCTTCTCAGACCCAGCCGAGCTTTTAATTATGAAGGATGAGGAGAGAGAGATGTAGAGAGGGAAGACGGATAGAGTGAGAGACGTCGACGAGTTAAAAAAAAAAAAAGTCGGGAGGGTGGACTGAGGAAAAGAAAGTCCCGTTGTTACAAAGTGACAACACATTACAGGCGGAGGGGGAGCGGCAGCCGGCCGGGGGGGAGAGCAGGTGTGTTTTTGAGTGGCAGATAAGAGGCATAGCATCACTTATGCATCGTTAGAGAGGGAACATCAGTCAGGAGCGGGACGAGCGGCGTGCAGTTTGTCTCTGTGTGTGTGTGTTTGTGTGTCTCTCAGTGTGTGTGATAAGAGGCCTGTTGTGTGCTACAGACTCCCCAGCCCCCGCATTTCCTTCCCTTGTTACCTATTTGTTGGAACACTCTATTCCTCTCTCCTGTCACTATTCACACACACACACACAATAATACACACACACACACACACACACACACACACACACAATAATACACACACACACACACTAATACACACACACACACACACACACACACACACACAATAATAGACACACACACACACACACAATAATACACACACACACAGGGTTTCTACCATTTTAAAATGTTATCTGGACTCACGGTCTGGTTCGTTTTGTTAGTTTGAACCTTGCTTTGGCGTTGGTTCTTACTTTATTTCTAATGTTTCTGTGTTTTTGTGTCTTTGCAGGATCGTGTTCTGGATCTGGAGATGGTAAGGTTTGATTTCTTTGTTCAAAATAATGAGTACAGTTAACGCAGGGTTTCCCACATTTATTTATGGCAGGGCGCTACTTATAAAACTAGGGATGTCACGATCCGAGCATCGGGAATATTTAGCTCGCAGAGCCTCTGATCCTTTGTTTTATGTCAGCTGTCACACAGATACTTTTACTTTGACGCAGAGCAACACAGAGCTCCGCTCCACTAAACTCTGTCTCTCCTCTCTGCTGAACTTAAGAGCAGCAGCTGAGCCGTGCCCACCGCAAAACATCATTAACAAAAACAGTGTAAGACTGCCTATTTACGTCATTTACCGAAATTATGAGCACTCATTTCATTTTATCTCAGCTGCGTTTTGCTTTCGGCTGTAACGCACGGTGTTTCTCCGCTCTGCTCTGAGCAGAGACAGCGGTGTGCAGCTTCCTAAAGAAACACTGAACACTGAGAAGAGAAATGAAAGACCTGTGAGCAAAAAGCCAACATTTCTTATTTATTAATGAAGAGTAATCAGCCCCCAAAAATGTGCAGATGAAGAAAAGAAGCAGTCAACTGCGACTACGGATCATTCAGGTGCATGAGCACAGCTCTCTGCCTCACTCAGACGCGCGCACACACACACACACACACACACACACACACACACACACAGCAGGGGTTCTGCAGGACTCCAGTCACATTTTGGAGCACTACTGTAATTTGAAAATACTATTAATATATTATCTCAAGAGCTAGTAGATGTTTCCAGCTTACAGTGAACTTAATGAGTGGTGGTGGGAGTAGTGCGAACAGGTGAGGCGTGTGTATCTGGAAAGTTCGAGTCGCGACTATTTAGTCACATTTTGCGACCACGGAGCACCAGTGCGACTTGCAAATATCAGTAATACATGAACCGGAGTGCCGTCAGTTTGTTGCTGCTCACAGGGAGTGAATCCTCGGGTTTAAGACGCTGCGGTGTCTGTTTAAATGTGCTAACGCTGACAACAAACTGCTGACAACAAACTGTTGACAGGAGGCTTCAAAGCCGGCAGCAAAAACATCGACACTTACGGACTGAGACGAGCCAGGTCCTTCAAAATAAAAGCACCATGGGTCCTCGTTTGATTTAATTACAACAATACGTCTTAAAACCCCATTATAAAAGTGATTAATTTAACTTATATCCTTATTTGTTAATTATTATAACAGCTGTTTTTTAACTCAATTATTTGACAGTAGCTATTTTTACTTTATTGTACTTTATTTGACATTATTGTAACTGCGGTCCATTCAGTATTTTTTATTTTAGGAGTTAACATTAGTTTAGAGGACATTTAAAAATGTAAATATTTATCGTGTATCGCAATATAGCTTTTAAATATCGCAATATTATTTTTAGGCCACATCGCCCGGCCCTACGTGCTGATATTCTCGTGCATCCTTGGCGTGAGGTCTCACATTTCGATTATCTAATCAGATTTGATTTTAGCGTGGGCCTGCTCAAGCTGTGCAGATCCTGCTTTGATTTTGATAATAAGACAGAAGCTCATTTTAATGGCTTTTCAGTGTAGATTGTGAATGTGACATGGTATGTATGCTGAGGTTTATAGAGCTGGCAGTAATGAGATGCCCCGGAGTTATTAAATTAGAAGTGGTGTTGACTTTGAGCCTGACTCGGTGCAGCTGTGTAGGCATGTTCACCTCAGGCTGTGTTTGTTTAGCAGCCCGTCGAGGCTAACGCGGGGTTAGAAATGATTGCTTTAGTCAAGGCTCAGAGCTCTGTTAATCATCATAAGTCTTGCTGACGGGGTTAAGAGAGGAGCTGTACTGACAACGCAGTATTGACCTCAGCGAGGTCCGAGCGGTTAACGTCCACCACCAACATCCTTAATCAGCGATTAGATCACAGAAATTACCGAGCTCTACTGAACGCCGATATTGACCCGAGCCCTTTTTACTCTTTGAAATAATAAATAAATAAATCTGTCTAATGTGCACTGTCCATCCATCACAATTATGTGGCACGCTTGGCCACTTCAACCTTAAATTAGCTGTCGTGAGGAAGAAGAGGAAATACCTCCGCCCACCGTTGAGTCAAATAATTTCTGCTTGCCACAACAACAGAGAGCGGCAGGATGCATCGACTCATCCGCCGCTCGGCTCGGGCGCTCGGGATCAACCACAGAGTCTCAGCTGTAAGTCAGCTCAGTAAGTCCGTTCAGTGTAGCAATCAGCGTGACACCTCGTAACAGCCGGCTCTTTTGATGCTTTAATGCTCCGCGTGAATGGGAACTGGAAGCTATTGAAATGCGCAGCGGAGAGATGAATAGGATGGAGAGCTCGAGCGGTTACTTAATCAAAGGTTGCTCTCAGCTTGAATTGATCAGAGTGTCTGACTTCATGTCTGTTAACATGAAGGTTTGAAGGGGAAATTTATTAACTGCATTCACAGAAAAAAAAATTTAAGATGGAAAAAAACAAGCACCAATATCGCCTAGAGGTTTTTATTAAACAAATACACGACTAAAAATTACATCTTTCACGTCCTTCTTGTTACCGGGTGGTTTAAACCATTCAGCATCAAAAGAGGTAAAATTATTCTACATTTCATCAGACATGCCAAAATTTTGTCCAAATTCCATTCAGTAAATACAAATCAGTGTCCATTTCCTGCCCCATTAACCATCTAACAATCCAAACCCTTTCAGATTCATCATGTGACTCTCGGCTGGCGCTCGACCCCCAAAGCATCGGAATAAACAAAACATAAAGTAGTTAAGGTGGATTCTGTATCAGTGCAAAATGCCCGATTCAATGTCTTTGTTATCCATCATTTCCCTACTTTATAATCCACATTTCCACATTAATCCACATCCTCAGTTTTCCCTAAAAGACAGCATCGTCCGCTCATTACGTCACGTTTCCGTCTTTATTTTTTAACCCTTAGAGCCTGCTCTAATATCACACTTCGTACACTGCTCACAAAACGCACTTTTTAAAATCAGTGTAAAAGTATTATACATAAATATTATTTTTTTGCTTTCATTTTGTTTATTTTTGTAACCAACGTCAGTCCTAATTATAATTATCACATATTAAATAATTTTCTGAATTTTAACCCTTTAAATGCCAGGTTTTTGTCATGATGCCACTAAGTTTTAAGATGAAAAAAAAAAGAATTAATTTTGACATACTACATGCAAAGTAGACTTTTTTATTATCACAGCCTCATTTTTGAACATAATTATCGTTTGTGCAGTGTCAAATACTCAGACTTGTACCGCTCTGCACACAAAATGCGCTTTTCAAAATCAGGCTATCAAAAATAAAATACATTCATATGATTTTCAACTTTAATTGAGTTTATTTTTTTAACCATCATCAAACCTAATCATAATTATCAAATATTCATTAATTTTCAGAATTTTAAGGTGGATACTATATTAGTGAAACATGCCCAATTTCGATCCCTTTGACATCTATTATTTACCTGCAGCTTCGTCCATTTTTCCACATCAATCCACGTCCTCAGTTTTCCCTAAAAAACAGATTTGTAAACTCATTGAACTCTGTTGCCGTCTTCAGTTTGACTTTCACACTTTTCACAGAGATCGCACCACAGAGCTGCGACAAAGTCTCTTTTTTAGACTGAACCAAACGACATCGGCATCATGTCGCTCCAGTGTGGGATTTTAGACAGCATGCGCACCTCGCCGATGCAAAGAGGTGTGAAAAAAAAAATCTTCAAAAATATAAACTCTATATGAAGCGGTAGATGTAATAGTAAATGAATATGTGGGAAACTCTTGGATCATTGCATCCCAGCAGCCTGTTGAGATCTATTATTCAGTCAGTGACAATATGGAATCACTCTTTGTAAATCTGAACATAAAAAGTGATTCATTTAAAAATGCACTCGAGCTTTATGTGGGCTGAATGCAGGTTTGTTGTGCATACGGATGAATGTTTACAGTTTATTTTAAGTGGGCTGTATGTCTTAATATTCCACATTGTGTTTTATCATGTGGGAGGACATAAATAATACAAAACAGTATCAGCTGTGCCCCCTCGTCGTTTGGGCATTTCATCCCAGATTATCTCTGCAAACACAAAGAGCTCAGCAGCCGCCACAGAGCAGTTAGAGCCCACGGACAGCTGATCCAGCTGTGCAGCCGCCGCCAGTAATCATCCCTTCAGGTGACCCAGGACCGGGAGCGATTTTACTAAATGTGTGTTTCATCGATTGTTTCTTCCCCGCTTCTCCTTCTCCTTCATCTTAGAGTGAAACAGGGAGGCAATTAAGGGAATTGGGATGCAGCCAAAGTATTTATCTGTGGACATTTCTCCATTTGATATTTAGTTGTTGCACTGTCGTGCTCATCCGTTAAATGATAATTATTACTATATGATGTTGGGGGTCTTTACTCTTTTTTTTAAACTTCTTGGTCACATTTTAGATGCATTATTTTTGAATTTTTAAAATTTATTTATTTATATTTTTTATGCATTTTTTTTATGATTTTAGCACAAATGCAGATCAGATTCAGAATTTAGACAATTTTATTGATCCCAGATGGGCAATTCAGTTTCGCAGTTTACCACTCATAACAAACAGTTCAAACACAGCAGCAGCATTTTGACGTCATCATCGAGAGCTCAGTTAAATGGTTTTACAGTGAGTCATGTTTGTAGTTGTTACAGATTTAAATAGTTTGAGTTAAATGACTAAATATCAGTGTCAGACAAACCAAGAAACTAAAAATGCCATTTAAATGAACAGTTTTTATGTGTTCATGTGTGTTTTCTTCAGAACACGAGAGTCGCTCTGGATCACTTGGAGTCGATTCCTGACAAACAGTGTCTGATGGAGAACTTCAAAGATTTGGAGGTGGGTCCATTTAAAGACTCATTTTTTTCTAAATAAGGTGCGTTAAAAAATGAAAACATTAAAACACATCAAATGAATATCATGCAGAAAACCACTAAATAATGTCCTCTTACTGTCATCAGTTAGTGTTAAAGCCAGGGCTGGACCATACGGCAACAAATAATATAGCAGTATTTTTTTCCGTATTAATGGATGTTTAACACAATATTTAATCTGATTGTGCTGCCAGTTTGAAGAGCATCATGATAATGACTGAAGCCAGAGGATTTTAGAATATAGTTTATTTAATTGTACAAAATAGAATAACATTTGACTGTGCAACAATAAAACCAAATTCACACACACATAAATAAATAAAAAAAATAAAAACAAACAAAAAAAAAAAATCAGGAACTGAGGAAACACCAGAGGTAGGATAAAGCCTATAAATACAAAGATAAAAATAAAGAAATAGGCAATAATAAATAAATAAAATGTTTGGTTTTTTTAAACCAACATCAGTCTTAATCTAATATCAAATATTCGTTAGTTTTCATTTAACCCTTTAAATGACAGGCTTTTGTCCTGATACCACTATGTTTTAGATGAAAAAAAAAACACAAAAATGTATAATTTTCTAAATGCTAAGTAGATAATTATTTTTTGATGATCACAGTCTGGGATATGTCAGTGATCAGCAGCTACATTGATTGTGACAGGTGGAAATAGCATGTATTTCCTCCATATGCCAAATATGGTCAAAATGACCTCATCAGGTGGAAAATAGTCAAAATGACAAATTCAGAGTCAAAAGCCCAGAATGACACCCAGAAATAATACAAGTCCTGTTTTTCTGCTCTGATGGCTGTGGGATCAAAAATGTCAGTTTGAATGGGTTTCAATGGAGCATTTTTGGACCTGAACAGTCTGAATGTAACTATTTAGTTTCCACAGTGTATTTTAGACTTATTGTAGGAGCTGAGCTGCAAATTCACTGATTACACTCAAATACACAATCTGGACTACATTTAGGACATATGCATCAACACACACACAATTATCAAAAAATGAAAGATGAAAATGGCACAAAATCATATAGATGGCATTCAAATAGTTTCATAGTAAAATATTTCTAAAATATCTCCCTACTTATCAACTATATGTAAACATTTAACATAATAAAATGGTGTGGTCACTGCAGACCGTCACTTTCTGCGCTTCGGCGCTTTAACGATATCCAAACAGTTGATGTGGTGTTAGCTCGTCTGTCAGCACCTCCTCAGCCCAGAGGGATGATGTGAGTTCACTTCCAGCTGTGTGGCTGTGAAAAACAAAGCAGGTGTGGATTAACAGAGAGCTTCGAGTTCCTGTTGCTGCTGTTCGGCTTTAAATTTAGGAGCTCTGTTACAGTTTGATTGTTTTTGACTCAGTTTGAAAACTTTCTCATCCTACATCTTAGCAGCACTCTAAAACATATATAATATATAAGATATTCATATATAATCAGCGCTGCCTACTTTTACTGCAGTTTATAGAGTGATTGACAGCCGTGTCTTTATGTTTTTATTCACAGATATACTTACGGTTATTCGTAGTCGGAGTCGTTATTGGTTCAATATATGGAGTTCTTGCTGACGCTCCTCCTACATGTAAACATGACTTTTTAAAATTTTTTTTTTACTATTTAATTTTTTCTTACCATTTTATTTCATTTAAATCTTTTCCAATTTGAATGTAAAGCTGCAAGTTTACCCACTTTTTTTAAAGGGCAGAATTAATTGAAAATAATCAAAAAATAGGTAACAGTGACAAGACAATTATATTTATATCTATAATAATTTTGTATTTAGATAATTTTACAGAAAAAATAAAATACTTAAAATGAAGACTTTTTTAAATTATTTTCAGCGCTTTTTCAAGGCATTGTTCTTGTTTGTTTTTTCACTCCTTTTTCTTCCATTTATTTGCTTGTTTTCATGTCATTTCTTTTCGTTACTTGTTGCCTGCACACAATATTTTTAAAAGAAATAAAAAACAATTTGCTCAGGTTTCAAAGGGTTAACTGACTTAGAGAGCGACTCAGGAGACGGTCAGGAGACTGTGTTTGACCTGTAACATTAACGGCAGCGACAGAGCGTTCGCTGATTTTTCTTATATTTACTTTAAATTTATTGTTTAAAATGCTAATTGAAGCGTTCAATAAATAGATTTCAAATTGCGCTTGTTGGTTGTCGGCTGATTTACATTCCAGCACTTCACAATTAATACGAGTGTGTTAAGTTACTCAAAATGCCCAGCTCCAATATAGTTTCAGCCAATATGAGGTAAAAAGTTATTTCTAGGCGGGCGTTTCGTCTGGCTGGTTACAGTGACGCAGCCTTCGTTTTGTGCCAACAGGAGTCTCAGCGGCAGAGGGAGCTGGTCGAGCAGCGCTACACCAAATACAAAGAGATCGTCTGGGACCTGCAGCACCAACTGGACGAGTCCAAACGCAGGATCCAGGAGTACAGAGTACTGCACACACACACACACACACACACACAGACACACACACACACAGAGTCCAGTAGTCTAGAAAAATGAGCTCTCTAATGCCCTACAAGAGCCGCACTACCAAACAACAGCCCACACTTTTTTTCTATTTCAGTCACTAATTGCGGCGCTTTGTTCAAACAGCAGCCGTTTGGACGAGCATCGCCTGACATGAGAGCCATTTCTGAGTCGAGCTCGCCCACATCAGTGCCGATGTGTGCAGCGCACCTCATTTGCAACTTGTATGAATAAATGAATAATTCCTGATGCTGGTAATGCATCACGGGTGGACAGAGAGGGACAAGCTGGCACAAACGTACGTTCAAACTAAACCTGAGTTATAAGCGTGTTTGTTAATTGCTGCAGTCATCTTCGAAGCTTTCAGGGGAACCATCAAGACGTCATTGTTGACAGCTGATTGCCATCAGCAGTTTGCAGCTTCCCCTAAACAGCCGTACAGTCACTTTTTAAATAGTTTTAATCTGCCAGATTACCCCGTCGGTTTGCCAAATGAGTCCCGTGCTGAGTGATAAGTGGCGATTGCATTAGCTTAATAGCTGCTGCCCACCCGGGGTTTGTTTAAGGAAAACGGATGGATGGATCGTCCTTACAAGACTTCCATCTCAATCAGAGTCAACAACAACAAACAGCCTTCGCTCTGAACGGCGGCTCACAACAGCAGTGTGTAAAGCCGCGTTCAGACGGGATTATTTGTTGGCCGTCGTTACAGGATATCTGTAATGTTAATAATCTATAAACACATGATAAAAGAAATCTGTAATATGTTTCTACCTTCAAGAGGCAGCAGTGACTCGGCAGGCCTTTCAACACAATCAAAAAATATTAAGAGATATGTGTTGAGGCCCGGACGCTCGTGGCTGCATGTTTACAGGCAAATAAACATCTGCAAAAACAGCTTTTATCACACACATGGCCGCAAACGCCGCATAGAGGGACTCAAATCACTCACGTCCCAAACAGAATATTTTATCACTCTGTCGAGCTCCTGGGATGCTCAAACAAGCCGAATCTGGCCCACTACTGGCATTTAAAGGGGCTTTGAATTTGTTTTTGTGTCGCCGGTGTGCGCCGTAAAGTGTGTAACTGTGAGACAAACCTCACACAGAGACACTCACACTGTTTGGTTACTGCTTTTAAATTGTGAATTTTATGGGACCAAACGGTGTGGCCAGATCCTCTGTCTTTCACCAACACATGGACAGACAGAGAGAGTAAAAGCTCGACCAATGTTGGTTTTTCAGGGCAGATACGATACCTTTAATTAAGTTAATGAGACCAATAACCGATATTTGGAACCGATTCATTTGATATTTATGATTAGAAAAAAAATTAACTAATTGAAAGTAGAAAGTGAAAAGATTTAAAGTACATTTTGTGTGCAGAGCGATACAAGTGTTTGTAATATTAGAGGGGGCCTTAAAGGGTTAAATATCTTTCAGCTGTTTTTCAGACAAAAATTAACAATTCGAAGGCGTCACCTCAGACGAAGAGAAATTGCAACAAGCATTTTTTCACTTTTGCCTGATTTATATTTCCCTCACAGACTAAATTATCAAAACATAAATCAAAAAAATAGTCTGCAGTCTCCACTTTAACCCTTTGAAACCTGAGCAGTTTGGTTTAATTTCTTAAAAAAACACGGGGAGAAGGTATCATCAGGCAAACAAGACATGGCCCAAAAATTAGTTAAAAATTAGTTAAAAATAAACAAATAAATAAATAAAAATAATAATAGTAATCTTTATTTATGCAGGACTTTTCAAGCTCAAGCACAAAGCGTTTCACAAGTAAAAATGTTTACAGAATAAAATAAATGACACCCATGCAGCGCTCCCCTGCCCACTAATGACAAAACCAAAATTAAGAACATTAAAACCCAAATAACAAAATAGAAATGTGTACAAAAACATATGAGGTTGCAAGGTTAAAAAAATACAATTTCCTAATAAGTAAATACATTTCATTTCCCATTTTATTTAGCAGTTTATTCATTTTCATATTTATTTGCTTATTCATGTATGTATTATTTTCTACTTAATTTAATCCCCATTTTATTTTCCATTTGACATACTTTTTTAAATTGATTAAATTTATTTTTGTTATTATTTATGCATTTTTTAATGTGTTAGTTTCCCTATTTGCCTCCACAGGCAAATGAGGGGGGCTGGTCTGTGTGTCACGGGGGTTTCAACTTTCCGCCTATTGTAAAATGATACATAGATAAATAAATAAATAAAAGAATAAATACATTTGTAAAATGGGAGTTCAAATAAAGAGGAAAATAATACATAAATTAATAAGCAAATACATATGAAAATAAATAAATTAATAAATAAAATGGAAAAATAAATGGGCAATTACATATATTCATTTTTGGCATTTTCATTTATTAATTGAGGCATTTATTTATTCATATTTAATTTTGTCAGTTTCAGTCAGGAATAAAGAAATTACATGTGGGTGACTCAGTGATTTGTGTGACTCCTCGTGACGTTGGCTATTTAAATATCCTTTGACAAATATTTCCACAAACTGAGTGAACTGCAAGGTTTCTCTACAATACAACTTCTCATGTGAATAAAAAAACAGAACTGTAGTCCTGTTAATTAATATTTATTGTTATTATAACAGCTTAAACTTCATTCTTAGCGCGTCTATCATCAGTTATCTAACAAACTCAAACCAACTGTCTTTCACGATAAACTCAGTGGACAAACTACAGTTTTTTCCTGTGATGTCTCTCCTCCTTTCATGATGGTAAATGTGTTGGACTTAAGTTTCTGACTTCCATCTACTGAAAACAAAGCAGAGGCACATTTCTTTCAGGTGTGTAAATGTGCATGACGGTCTCACAGTGCCGCTGCAGACCTTCAGCCTTTAACAGCTCTTGTGTCTTCTTGTCTTCCAGGACGAGAAGCTGGACGCCACCTCCAGGAGCCTGAGACTGGCTGCTCTTTCCTCCTCCATGAAAGGCTCCGGCACTCTCCGTAGCAGCTCGCCGAGATCCGACACACTGAGTGAGTATTTAAAAGCTACAGGCGCTGCGCTCTGACAGCTTATCTATCAGCTGTGTTGATGGTTGTCATGGTTTCCTGCATCGCCAGATGATTAGAAAACGTGTACCGATACTTTCAAATGCGCACCTCAGGTCTGCACAATGGCGGCTAAAAAGAAAATCCAGGTTACAGCTAATTCCAAAGCACAGCACATCATTATAAAGCTTAAGTTGTGATATACATAATTACACACGATGGATTTCTGTCTGAAAACACTGTCACTTCTCCGTTCAGTATTTCGACACCCGGAGCTCAAACTTTCCATCAGTTCTCTGCAAGTGTGTCTGTCTGTATCACTGCCAGTGGCTCGGAGCCAAAATCACTTGTAGCACTTTGCTAAGCTGCTTACTGATGTTTGGCACAGTGTGAGAGGAGCGTACTTTTCTGTGGCTTTTTGTGTCTGATTTACCGCCAAGAATTATAGTGTCCAAAACATATCTGTGGCTGTTTAACACGAGTGTTAATATACAATAAAGTTATCACAATTATTCCTGACTGCGTTGGCAGGAACAGTACGCGCTATTCACTGAAGTACTTCTTACATTGGAGTCTATCAATTAATGATCAAAGGCAGTATAGTACTCCCTCATGTTGGACTGTGATTTACTTTATTATGACTTTTTTATGTCTTTTTGAACAACATGCTATAGTATGAATTTTTGTTCGCTATTTTGGACGACATGCTACAGTATGACTTTTGTGCTATTTTGAACTACATACAAAAGTATGACTTTTTTGTGTTATTTTGGACGGCATATTATGCTATGACTTTTTTGTGCTGTATTGGATGACACACTACACCATGAGTTTTTTACGGTCTTATGGACATCATGGTATCATATGACTTTTTATGGCATTTTGGACATAAAATAGCATGCCAAGACACACCATGGCATATCATTTTGCAAAAACTACCAAAAACACCATAAGATAGCATGTCAAAAACACCAAGGCAATAGTATGGCGACAAATGTCAAAATTTGACATGTCCCAAAACCAGCTGGAAACTGCATCAAATAGCGTGCCATGGCATAGAATTTTGCAAAAACTGGAAAAAACACCATAATATAGCATGTCGAAAAATCGTCTGAAAACACTAAAAACACCAAGGCTAGTATGGCTAAAATTGTAAAATTTGAGTCCCTAAAACAGCTGGAAACCGCATTAAATAACATGCCCGGACACGCAATAGCATAGAAAGTTGCAAAAATGGCCAAAAATACAATAATATAGCATATCAAAAATTTGCCCAAGAAAAAAGAAGGCTATAGTATGGTAAAAATGTCAAAAAATGACATGTCCCGAAAACAGCTGAAAACAGCATTAACTAATGTATCTAAACACGACATAACACATAAAGTTGCAAAAACGGCCCATAACACCACAATATTGCATGTCAAAAACATGACCCAAAAAGTAAAGCAAAGTGTCCAAAAATGACATGTTCCAAAAACAGCTTAAAACAGCATTAAATAGCGTGCCGAAACATGCCATAGAATAGAAACTTGCAAAAACGGCCAAAAACACAGTGATATGGAATGTTCGAAAAAATGACCCAAAAGCAAGTAAGACAAAATGTCAAAAAATGCCATGTTCCAAAAACAGCTGAAAACAACTTAAAATGGCATTAAATAGCGTGCCGAGTAACACCATAGAATAGAAACTTGCAACAACGACCAAAAACACAATAATATGGAACGTCCGAAAAAATGACCCAAAAAAGCAAGGCTATAGTAAGGCAAAATGTCAAAAAATGCCATATTCCAAAAATAGCTAAAAATGGTTGAAAACCTCATTAAATAGCGTGCCGAGTGACGCCATAGCATAGAAAGTTGAAAGAAAGGCCCAAAACACAATAATACGGAACGTCTGAAAAAATGACCCAAAAAGCAAGGCTATAGTAAGGCAAAAATGTCAAAAAATGACATGTTCCAAAAACAGCTGTAAACAGTTGAAGACCGCATTAAATAACGTGCCAAAACACGCCATAGCATAGAAAGTTGCAAAAACGGCCAAAAACACCACAATATGGCATGTCCAAAAAATGACCCAAAAAGCAAGGCTATAGTAAGGCAAAAATGTCAAAAAATGACATGTTCCAAAAACAGCTGTAAACAGTTGAAGACCGCATTAAATAACGTGCCAAAACACGCCATAGCATAGAAAGTTGCAAAAAACGGCCAAAAACACCATAATATGGCTTGGTGATGCATGAGTTCTTTGTCTTCACTGTGATTTTAGTGATTCAGGTCATAATGGCATTTTTACCAGCTAACCGAGATGTTTATGTATTTTGAGATGTTATTCTATCACTGCATTTTCATGATCATATTGTTTTTCCCTACAGTGTCCTGAATCCACCATGTCATTGACTGGTTGCAGACAGCGAATTTAACTGTTTGTCGTTTGCTTCCTGTCACCTGTCTTGCAGCTTTTCACAAACGCCTGACCACTTCAGACTTGGATGACTCCCAAGTCAACGGGGCCAAACCCCTCACAGATTAGCTCAACCTCAAGTGAACCTTTTTCTATATCTCTACCAACCCTAACACACAGCGCGTACAGCGAATTTTACCTGCCTCCTGCTCATCCGGAACGAAGGAACAACTTGAGCGCAGTAGGAGGCCCTGCACTCAACACTAATCCTCCTCTACTACCTCAACCAGGCAATCACTGAAGGTGTTCAAGAGCAGAAAGGTAGGACTGACATTTGACAGCAAACTTCAGAAATCCTTTTGGAGGATGTGAGAAAAGTTAGGACACTGTGAAGGAGAATATACTGTAACGTGTTTAAATGTTATTCACAATAACTTCAGTGATATTGATGGATTTGAAAAATGTTTCACCAAAATATTTGTTACATTTCTTTCAACATTTTAAACTACAAAATATTTCATATTGTTTACTTCATAAACAACTTGTGCTAATCATCATGATGTATTTTTACTGCACTATGCATAAATCTACGCAAACGAAACACTGGTGCCTTTTGAACAAGATGTGATTTTTCTTTTACCAACATACTGTGTTTTCATCATGAAAATGTGTCATCTGTTAATCCATGTTTTGCCACCTCTTTTATTGTATTGATTACATTTGTCTTTGTAATTTTTTTAATGTTCTGCAGTATATATGAATTTGTAAAAACAAACAGGCACAAACATCTATTTTTTATAGAATGAGAAGGAAATATATATAATATCAATAAATCCAAATGTGTGGTTTTCTGTGTCATTTTTGTGCCGTTGGGGACAGATGACAGATGATAGTATGACTTTTTTAGACTAAATACTATACTATGACGTTTTGGTGAGATCTTATCGCTTTTGTCTTCAAGTGTAAATCTGTTTTTTTTTTTTTATTGTTTTTATATTTTATCGCTCTGTAAAGCACTTTGAATTACTCTGTTGTATTAAATATATTATACAAATAAAGCAGCCTTGTTCACCTCGTCTTCGACATACTAAACTGTGACGTTTTATTTTCAACATGCTGCATTTTGCATTCTGCATCACGTTTTTGGCCATTTTTCGATGTGTCTCGACATGCTGTAGCAGGGGTTCCCAAACTTTCCCATGCTACGGACACCCAAATTGCATTAGCCTCTGGCGCGGACCCCCTGCTGCAATCTTTTTTTTTTTTTTTTTTTTAATATACTTGAATTTTAAAATGGCAAAAATCAAACATGCAACCTCTTAATATAATTTCCTCATTTTATTCATAGTATTTCCTCTGGTTTAAAAATTTCTTGTCATTTCTTATTCAAAAGTAGTATTAACAGTGAACATATGTTTCTCCTAAATTTTTTTCTAGATTTCTTTAGTCACTTTTTTTTACATTGTCTTAACAATCAGTGTCTTTCTTCTGTTATAAACAGTCCTTTCTGCTTTCACAATATTCAACAGAAATATGAACAGTAAACATGTTTTTTTCTCTCTCTTTTGTTATTCATTCAATCTTTTGGGGTTGCTGCCCCCAGTGTGCTATGCTATACTACGTGGTTTTCAGCTGTGTTTTTTTGGTCATATTTTGACATTGTTCGACGTACTATACTATTGTAACGGGTGCGGTAGGACCCACTGCAGCACAACAGAGCAGCGAGCAGCTGGTAATGACCTTTATTTAATCTTTTGGCAGGTTGAATGGAGCACAGGTGAGTATAATCAGCTTGCAGGTTAGTAGGGTCAGTTATCAGTTCTGCGATGGAGTAGAGTTCAGAGGTCCAGCAGAGTTCGTAGAGGGCCTGGGGTGGAGGTGGATGATGAAGGGAGTGGCCGGGGGGAGGGAGAGGTGGGGGGTGGAGTAAGTGGAAAAAATCCCACAGCAGCAGGAGAGAGGCAGAGCAGACTGTGACAGAAACCTCCCCGCCCCAGCCTCACGACGTCCCAAAAACAACACCAGGTCGGGTGGGGCGGGTCTAAAACTCCTGGGAGCCAGACCAGTCCACATCCCCAGCTGGGAGGGAGGAGGGGCGAGAGAGAAGGGCTGCAGAATTTCCTCCAGAAGACAGAAGAGATTTGGGGACCCCGGTCGGACACCATGACGACAGCAGCACCAAGTGGGCCGTCTTACTGAAGGGGTCGACCACAGTGAGAATAAGGAGATGTGCAACCATCGACGATGCAGGACTGGGAGAGGCTGAAGAAGTCCTGCTGGGGCCTGATGGGAGGCTTTGAGTTGGCTGCAGAAGTATGGCAGGAGAGTTTGGAGGTGTAGGCCCACTGCAGCACGTCCAACCTCAAGGCTTGTGGGATGCACAGGCAGTTTGGCAGGGAGGTGCTGGGACAAGGCTGCGGCAGTCCTCACTCTTTCCTTATGTCCCAGGTCAGGCTGGCGATGACACGGAGAAGGAAGGATGGTAGCGGTTCACAATGTTTCTTTCGGCAGGTGACAGACGCCGAGAGAAGAAGGCACAGGGGTGGAGCTTCTGGTCAGAGGCTGATCTTGTGAACGCCGTCTTCCTCTCAACTCCCGTTCTGATGCGGACACGGTGGTAGGAGTTGCGAAGATCGAGTTTAGTAAAGATGGTGGCCCCCTGAAGCAGGTCAAAGGCAGACGATACAAGATCTCAGAGTCTTGTCTTTCTTCTCGACGAAGAAGCCCGCCCCAGCTGGGGATGAAGAGGGGCGGATGATGCCTACTTTCAGGGGCGGACAGGGAGTATAGGCGGCCCTTTGATGGCGCAGTTGTAGGGCCAGAGCAGAGAGACGTAGCCTTGGCTTTGCTGAAGACCTGACAGAAGTTGTGATACTCTGTGAGGAACTGGAGCGGAGCAGTGAGGCTTGCTTCAGGCAGGTAAGGTAATGGGGGGGCCTGGTGCCGGTCTCCCAGTCGATGTGGGGGTTGTGCCGGCGAAGCCAAGGGTGACCCAAGATGAGACGCAGACGATGTGGAACCGGATGGACTCACGGTGGTTACCGGATAGGAGCATAGGAATCTGGAGGGTCTGGTGTGTGACCGTGCCGTCCAGGGCCCGAGCAGGAACGGGATGAGGCAGAAGAACCCGCTCGAGCCCCATTTACTTCCAGGAGGACCTACAAAAAAATGACATCCCTGCAGCTTGGTATTGTGACATTGTAACGGTTGATTACTCTCCAAAAAAGCTAAATTAATTTTATGCTACTTTGGAGAGTGAAACAGACCTGCAAGTATGAATTTATGGAAGTTCACTTCCCAAAAGAAGAATGATTCAAGTACCTTTAGTAAATCCAAGCTTGTGGGGTTTTTTGGAGCTTTGCGTGTGTCAGCTGTACAACACAAATCCTTTAAAAGCTCCTGCAGGTGTCTTTTGTACAGCAGCTTGTAATATTCAAAGAGAAGAAAATTAATTGACAGCTAAGTCTCCTTAATAAAAATCAAAGCTTATGTGAGTTTTGGCATTTTTGAACCCACTACAGTCCTAATTTACTGTCTCATCCTCTTAGGAAACACTGCTGGTATCTCTTCAACATCATTTTAAAAAAAGAAAAGCCTTGTTTTTAACTGAGGCAAAGTTTTTTTTACAGACTTATTAACAAAGGCAAAAATAAGTGCTCCACATAGTCCGGGCGATTACAGGTCCGGACGGACAAAATGTGTCTGTGTTTTATGAAGCAGCATCCGGAGAAAAGCAAAGCTCAACCAAGCTTAGAGCATAAATGAGCTGCGAAGCTGTACTAAGCCCTCGCTCAATCCCTCTTTCCCCTTTTAAGTTCTGGGTACATGTGGAAAGCCGAGGTCCAGAGAAAATCTTGAACAATTCTCCAAGCAAACATGACGGCACTTGTTTAGTGACTCCTTAAACATGCTGTAGATTTTACATTTATCTATTGACTCATGGAGGCCGGCTCACTTAGAGGGTTTAGCACTAAACACAGACGGATGGGGTGTCCAGAGAGTCTTACAGATACCTGTAGACTATGAAATTGAAGATTTAGGATTGTTTTTGCTTTGTTGAGCAGAGTTTTAGCAATAATATGCGTTCCCCATCAAGGCTCAAACTTGTGCTCAGACTTGAATTTGAAGATAATGAGCAATCTCTGACTTATGCTTTTCCGCCCTCTCATTCATCACAGTACTGATATCTTCGCATTTGTCTAAATAAATCACATTTGGCAAGTTCAGTCACACTCACAGAGAACCGTGGCTCCCTAATATGCTTCTTTATACTGTAACTCTGTCCCCAGGAAAGTGTCTGCTTATCTAAGCTATATTAGGTTGCAAAACACATGCACACTCATAGATCAGTCCTGCTGCTCCCTGCAGACTAGTTTCCCTATTTACATTCTGCCCCATCATTAGTCCAGCTTTACTCCACTTTGTCAGGTTGAGAGATGGTAATGAATAAATGCAGAGCTTCCCACTGGTTTGTGTTTATTTGTGTTTTCCCACAGAGGAAAAGACCGCCTCTATGCAAAAAAAAAAAAAGTTTATAATCTGCATTTGCACATGCATGAGAACTGTAACACACATCTGTCTGAGCTTGTCAGAATAAATTGCAGTATGACAAGTAAAAATTATTTAAAATGTGCCAGAAGTATTCAGATCTATTCAGAGGGACTCACAGAAGGCTTCTTCCCCTGTCTGCATGAATGCAGAAAGACTCAGAAATCAGGTCATTAGCAGGGTGATGCATGTTTAGAGCTGACAATCACGACACACAACCGGGCCAAAAAAAACAACATTCAGACACACCAACAACGCCACTCAGCTCCCCACTACATGTACTGTTACACAGAAATGTGTGTCGGATGCACATTTAAAAATACTGTTTGTAGTTGAACCCTCAGTGTCAGCTCAACTCACCACTGCATGACCAATGTCCTAAAAAACAAGCCCAAAAAATGCTTAGTATAGCAAGTTTAAAACTACAACAAAGACTTTGTGTCAAGATTCTATACTGACTTTTTTACACACATGCTACACAACTTTTTTTTTTTTTTTTTACATACTCTCACTTTTTTAAAACATTTTTGACATAATAAACTGACTTTTTAAAACATTATTTGAAATGCTTTACTATGATGTTCGCTATGCTGAACTATGACTTTTTTGACCCACAAACTAATTTTTCTCCATATTATACTGACTTTTTTGACATGCTATACTAAGACTTTTTTTTAGTTATTTTGACATACCTTACCATGACTTTTTGTCAAAATGCTATACAATGAATGATTTTTATTTTTTTTTTACATTTTACAAGATGCTATACTATGACGTCTTTTTACATATAAAATTGTCTTTTTTAACAGCGTAAGTCTCTGATGAATATATTAAAACATGGGCAAATGAAACTAACATTCAGTGGAGGTCAGGAGGTGTTACTGTGCTTATTAGTGTCATATCTTAACATTTTAAGCTGCTTCCCTGGTTTGTATTCAATATTTATAGGAATAATTTCACTCTTTGTTACCTTGCACCCACCTAGACAGAAAATTCACATTATTGGTGCGCTAATATAACCTACAGTCACACAACACACACATACAAACATATAAACCCTTCCTTACAAATACTGTGATTCCTAAAGTTAAGGCTCATTTAATATTACCTCACTAAAACGGCCATTAGTAAACACAGCAACGCCTTAGTGTTGCCTCTGCCTCTCACAGCCAATCAGACAGCGGCGCAGTGTTTGCCACCGCTGCTTACTGCTGTTATAGTGCTGGCGTAAGCCTCTGCAGCAGCCACCGAGGCTGATTCCCATTAGAACAAACCTATTTGGCTTGCATTACAAACCCATTCAATCAGGCAGCCATGCTCTGCTTTTTCGTTTAAGCCTGGAGGCTGAGAGTGTATCCAGCCGCTGTCGTTCAATAAGTGAATGGGTTATTGCAGCTGAGTCTCCGTATCAACCTCATTTTCTCCTGGGCTTAGAGGAAGAAAAAAAAACATGTTTTTTGTGCCATTGTTGTGCAACAATTTGTATTTATAACCCATTTTGAAATAAGATGAAGTGCTGCACACTGTGTGCTCGTGGAATATGCAGCAGTCACGGATGAGTGGGGTGATTTCCATGTTTGATGGCGGACAGGTGTGGAGGACCAGTCATTCAGCCTGCCAATCGCCGTGCCAGAATGACCTCTCCTGGCACTGCGAGTGGGAGGCTCATCACGTCCTTTATGCCACGCTCGAGTGTCATCACCGCGAGGACCTGTGCTGAAGCGCATGGAGCAGCTCTGCACGGCCTCGCAGCAACCAGACGGTGACTGCTACGACCCGGCTGTGAGTTGACTTGAGTGACGTGACAGTAACAGTCACACACTCAGTGTCATTAGTTTATTTCTTATCACTCGCTGCATCACATGAATGTGTGATTAGCCTGCGCTGAGGTGCCGGCTCTCAGGCCCAACGGAAGACTGGTCTGAATTTGTTTTTGTGATCCTCCTGTGTACGTTTCTAATCAGCATATTATACTTCAAACTGCTGATTCTGAAACAGGTTTGGATGAAATCTACAAAAAAATGAAGTAAAAGCACTTGTCTGTGCAGCTGCAGTGATATCAGTGACCCTGGTGAGCGTCGAGGCCGTTTACACGGCGACAGTTCTTGCATGAAACATTAAACTTTTGTTGGGGTTTGGCCTTTTGTTCACATGACAACAGCATTTTGGGGGCCTGAAAATGCTAAAAAAAACACCAAAAAAAAAACATGTTTGGAACATCTCACATGTAAACAGGTTGACCTCCCAGAAATCCCTCATACGTGGCCGCTCCCGCGTATGAGAGGCTCGCCTTCCCATTGTCGCTCCATTTACACACACAAGTCACCTTTAATTGATAACAATGACGGCTAGTGCGGTGGCCGCAACGGAAATAAACCTGTTTTTAACATCCATCGCCATGGTTACTGGGATGTTATCACCAGAGGAGAGGTCGCAAAGCATCACTCAGTGGAAACGCAGTCATCTCACAATTGTGTTTTATCGACATTTCGACAATATCGCTTAAGTTTTGTGCAAATCTATGATGGAAGCCCGTCCAGAGAGACCCAACGCAGAGCGACGCTGTCTATGCACGGGAGGAGCAACCGTGTGGTCGTCTTGTAGAGGTCGTGATGTGCGGACAGTTGAATCTCACTACCACAAACCACGATTACCAGATCTAGAATCGGATTCTGATACTGATTCTGATTCTGATTCTATCCAGAAACATGGAGAACTATAAAGCAGCGGCCAACAATGTAAGAAAATGCAAAAGGGTCTAAAATTACAGTGACATGATAGATGGTTGTTGGATCTATCATTCATATTATCATTAAAAAACTCACAGAATCTGCAGAAATCTCTGCACGTAAGGATCGAGGCT
Source organism: Plectropomus leopardus (assembly GCF_008729295.1). NCBI lineage: Eukaryota > Metazoa > Chordata > Actinopteri > Perciformes > Serranidae > Plectropomus > Plectropomus leopardus. The sequence continues at coordinate 2,419,906 of NC_056478.1, forward strand.
GAAGACCAAAACTGAGTGCCTGTGACCTTTGACCTCTCAGACCGCACTGCATTAAAAACTGACACGACTGTAGGGAGGATATCACTACATGAGCTGAGGAACAGTTTAGAAAACCACCGTCAGTCCATCGCTGCATCTACAAATGCTCAGGCTCTAACGAGCGAGAAATCCATAAATCAACAACATCCAGAAACACGGCAGATTCTCTGAGCTCATCTGAGACGGACTGACGCTGCGAGAAAGACGGCATATTTACAAAAACATCGATCAGTCCGGACATTGATCTGGTCTTTGTACCAAATTCAACTGAGCGTAGGTCAAAATGGATTTGCAAATCATTGCATTCTTTTCTAAAATTTACTTTCTACTACGTGTGGGGAAAAATGATGCTATGTAGAGTAATTTAAGCAATTTCTTTTTCAGTTAAACTCCTGAAACCTGAGAAGTTAGTTTGACTTCTTTCAAAAACACAGTAAAAAAAAACAGTCCTACAAAAAATAGCAAAAGGTGACAAGAAAATGATCTGAAAATGATCTGAAAATTCTATGTTTTTAAATCTTTAAGCACTTCTTTGTGGGTTTTTGTGGGTTTTTTTTTCTTTTTTCCTCCTAATTTTCAGGTAATTTTCTTTGAACCTTTTACTTATTTCTTGCTCATATTTGGGCTAAACCTGAGAAAATTGCCTCGATCACTTTTAAAAACATTGGAAGGCAAAACGCAACAAAAATAGCAATTACTGCAAATATTATCAAGAAATATGATTAAAAAAACAAACACTAATAATTTAAAAAAAGAAGAGAAAAAATCAAAAAAGGCAAACAAGACATGGAGAAGCTTAAAAACGTATAATATTTCTGTGACATAAATTTAAATATCTAATTATGATAATTATAGAAATATTTTTCTTTAGCTTTATTTCCATTGACATTTTTCTTTAGCTTTAAGAAAAAATCTAAATCTACAAATATGTTGCAATTTGTGGAACATTTCTTACCAAGAGGTTCAAATGTTTTTGAAAAAAAAATCTCATCAGGTTTAAAGGTTTAAATTCTTCTGAAAAGGCGTCTGAAAGCAGCACAGGAAAGTGATGTCACTCCAGGTTTCAAAGGGTTAAACTGGCTTTAACCACAAACTTTGTAACTGGAGCAACTAAATCCTGCTGTTGTTGATGTTTGTTTCACCCAGATTTCCTGCAGCTTAAGGTAAGTGGGATTCAAGACTTTTTAAGACTTTTTTAATACAACTTGGGAGTAAAATTAGACTAGCTTTTTATAGAAGCCAATAGCATTCATTCAATTAATTATTTTCTGCGAGAGGCTGGCGAGAGAAAAAAGGCCTCATGATAAATTCAGTATTGGATTTGCAGAGTGTTATGGGGGGGGGGGGGGTCACCTTTAGCAGCAAAAAAGGAGCCAAAATAGTTTTCTTGACAATCTTGATAAAAATGTCCCACTTATCGCTGAAATTTTCTGTTTTTGATCGGTATCACTTAATGTATCCAAACCACCTCAAACTCCAGCTTGAGTTTTTATGAATTCAAACAGCAGCACAGACAGAACCGCAGTCAGACGGCCTCAACAATTATCTGCCGCCATCGCTTACGATCAGATCTTTCCAGATGCTTCTGCCGCAGTCACCTTCACAGCAGCTGAAACGGTTTGCAGTTCACTCACCTTTTTTTTTTTCTCTGCTTCCACGATCCCATCCCACCTCATGTACATCTGGTCTGAGGGGCTGGGGCCGGCCTGCGGACTGCACGGGGCCCCCGGGAGCGCCGTCGCCGCCGAGATGCTCATTGCTTGGTTGGGATTCTCACTGGATCCAATCACGCTGTCAGGCTCGGATAGGAGGCCCGTCTCCCTGGGTAGTGCAGACAGCACACACACTCGCTCAGTTTTGAACATCACTCACCGACACACACAGAAGGAGACGTACAGTATAAAATGTGCACCCACGTACTCATGGTACTCATGCACCCTTCAGCATCCGTGCGCGCTCTGTCTCCATCCTGGCGAGCCTGCTGATGCTTTTGACTGCAGAGCAACAGTAAAGCAGAGTTTTGGTGTGCAGCTCAGGTTTTCTGCTCTCATTCATATTTCGCAACCCAGTCTCATCTGGGGGAAACTAACCTCCTTGAATTTTTACAAATCTTGTTCCACTTCAGTGATAATCCATTCGAAGTTATGGTAATATTACTCTAATGTCAGGACAATTAGCGACTAGTAGATGCACTTTGCCAAATTGCTCAAAATTACAGTGGAACTTGGTTGTTTGTGGAGGTTTTTTCACTTTCACCACATGCATTATGTATGCATGGCAACAAAAACCCTCAAGTCTGCAAATCCTGAGCTGCCAGACCTGGTCCCTAGATGGCACTGTGTCCACTGGGCGAGAAAGCAGCCCTGCTGTTTATCATGCAGCTGTGACAGCCTGTAAAAGCTTTTGTCAGTGGAACTGAAGATTTAGAGCCCAGATTAGCGCATTCATATCTTGGCAGTTAATTAGGGCTGAGGAGCTAACTGAAAGCTTTGGCTGCTGAGTGATGGAGCGGAAGAATAAGAGGAGGTGTGCTCCCTGCAGGCTGACACAAAAGTGAATTAAGTGCACATATATACACCTGACTATTCTGCTAATGTATCACTGTGTGCACCCACTGTGACATATGAATATAAATGCCTAACCTGTGCGCGTGCAACCATTTCTCTCTGTGCACGCATGAACTTTGATGCCCGATGTGCACAAACGTCTACACACACAGACAAAAAGACACACGTCTTTGTTTGCACATGTGTGTATGTGTGTGCCCTTCATAATGCTGGAGTTAAGGTCAGCGAGCTCATATTTTACCTGTCAGGAATGATCACCATCACCTTCACAGCTGCTTTGTTTCGGTCCGCCGAGGATACAGCATCTCTCCTGAATCTTTACTGGGACAAAAAAAAAGCCGCACGTCTCAAATCTATACAGAGGGAGCCATAAAATGCTCCAGCTGCAGACGTTCCCAAGTGCTCAAGGTGTTTTACAGCATCCTGCCTCTGTGGAGGAAGCAACAAAAACAGATTTCATCTGTAATCACTGACAGGGCTGATGCATCGCTCTTATAAAGCCGCTGTTTGTTTGAGAGGAAAAACACGCCATAAAGCGTTTAGGTGGAATTAACCAGTTCATTAGTTGAAGTAAAAATTCATGACAGGTCAACTGTCAGCCTTTAAATGCGTGAAGGGGAGCCGAGCTGCCGTTCCAGAGAGCCTATACAGGGCGAAGGCAGCGCTAATGCAGTCAAACACACACAGAAATCCATTTGGAAAAGCCATTAGCAAATGTAAATTGTTTTTCTGTCAATTAAGATATGAATTATCCAGCCGACATCAGCGGGATTGATGTAATCTACTTCTACTAATTTGACTAAAAGGAAAAGTAGTTGCTACACATAAAATCAAATCAATAAACTTTGTCAGCCAACAACTGTGTGAGCAAATAGCTTGTGAATATCAAATGGATACGTTTCCTCTGCCGGCACCCTGCTGGTGTAAATCTGAAAGTGACTAATGGTTGTGAAAACGGCAATACCTCACTGTTTCACGGTTTGTGCCAGTATGCTTCGCAGGAGCTAAATGTAAACTGCTCCTTTTCAGCGTTAATTCTGTCCTTATTTGGGGAGTTGAAATCATTAAAATCATAATATTAATTGTTTATTTGGGGAAATATTTGGCTCCGCGATAATGCTTTTTATGTTTTTCTGTTTCTCGGTGGTGATTAAAGTGCAATTACCTTCCCTGGTGCTTGTTTTTGTTTCTGTTCTCTTGATGTTATTGTCTTGTTAAGTGCCTCATAGAATTTGGCTTTTATTTTAATCTCTGCCCTCTGCACAATGGAAAAGGCCATTCATATTTTCAGGATGTCACAAACAGCATTTTCCTATTTAAAAAATAAATGCAGCAGACTCTCAGTCACATTCCCGGATGACTTTAGTTGTTACAGCTTCCCTTCTTTATATAATCTCACAATTAGACTAAAATTAATATTTTCAAGGCTCAAATTTACAAAATACCAGATAAACATTTAAGTAATTTCAAAAGAGGCTGTCAGGTTTTGGCAAAAGATCATGAAGAAGATCAGTAACAGTCAGTGCAACCTGAGAAAAAAATTATTGTGTCAGTCCGACTAAAACTGGACTTTGAAAACACACCTGAACACCTGAGTCCGACTGACTCAATCACACTTCTGAAAATCGGACTGACACACCGAGATAATCTGATTGGAAGTCAAGTTTTTTCGTCGTATAAACACCTAAATCTGACTTTAGATTAACTAGGTGTTTTGCGTGTTCTCCTAATCTCTGCGCAGATACAGGTAGGGACTGTTCTTTATTTATGAGGGGGGTAAGGGGTGCAGCACAACAGTAAGGCATTTAAAAATAAGTAAGCACTGAGAAGGGACTTGTGTTATTAATTTTGGCTTTGGTAAGAGACATAAAACTTGAAAAGACAGTATTTTATATTTGACTGAAATGAAAAAAGTCACACCTGAGCCACCCCCCTCTAATAAATGAAGCACAGTCCCACAACACCTCCACGGAAGATAAATGATGTACTGTGGTGGACGGCCGCAGCAAAACATACTCGTTTTTGTAGATTACTTTTTTGGGGGTAATTTTCTTGTAACCTTTTACTAATTTCATGTAATTTGTGGGACATTTCTTGCTATTTTCCCCTGTGTTTCAGAAAGAAATCTAACCAAATCAAAGAAATCTGCTCAGGTTTCAAAGGGTTAACAGGGTTTCTACAGCTTCGGCGAGAGTTTTTTATGACTCTTATTTTTAAGAAAAGTTTTTTTTTTAAGTACTGTGAGGTTTATAAAATCTCATTTTTTCAACTCTTTACATTTTTAAGACTTTTGAAAGATTGATTTAAGACATTTAATATGAATTAAAGCTTTATTTTTCAGATGAATTACTTTGAACGTCTTTAAGGCTTTAAAAAAGTCCTGGAGAGGAGCTGAGTCTGTACTGTTTATATTCACGCTGCATTTGTATAATTATAATTATGTTTATCGATCATTTCTGTTTTGTGTATTTTTGCAAACAAACACAAACTGACCCCACTAAATAAAACGCTTTAGAGTGAGTCAGCCCTGTTTACACCCGGAATCTGGCGTTTAGACATCTGCTTATTGTTATAAATATTTTACCGCAGAAATGTAGAATTTAAAACAGTTTATTAGTTTATTTAATCTAAAAAACAACCACACAGCTAACGTTAGCTGCAGCGGCTAACCTCGGCTAAAGCTAAAGTTAAATTGACTCATTCGTCCCTCGCTGTTATCGGTAAATAAAAATGTCTTACGTTATATCGACGAGTTGACGTCTTCGTAAGTCAGTCCACATATAATTGAGGCAGTAAATCCACTGAAAGAGAGAAAAAAAGCAAATTAAATTCCTGCTAGCTTGACAGGCGACCGCCGGAGCAAAACTCAGCGGCAGCCATGTTTTAAGCGTCGCTGAAGTTTGTTTTAGATTCGTAGATTCCGATTCAAGGTTTTTGTGTTAGAGTTCGGGGACGAAACGAAAGCTAACTTCAGCGTCGTATCTCATGACCACAGTGAATTTTTTTGTGGCTCAGTTAAATATTAATGTTATAAAAAGATGTCAGTGTAAATAAAAATGATTAATTTAAGTTTATTGTCTAACGGACCTTTTACAGTTATCCCATTAGGTGCGGTTTTTCTGCAATTTGCAAATTACCTAGTCCTGCCATGCTGCGCTCTGATTGGCTGGTAGCATGCAGGTAAAGGAATAACACAATTTATTTAATTTATTGATTAATTTATTATGAATATATAAATAAGTAATATTAACTGATATATTTTATTAAGTAAAATCTATGTCTTTAAGGGTAAATTCATGAGTGATGTTACAGTTTTTAAAAACATAAATTAATGAATTAATAATAAAATATATTAATCTGTTATTACAATGATACAAGTAACAAATGCTTGAACTATGTTGTTATTTTTTATTTTAATGGAGTTTTTGTTATCCATAAACAAACATTTTAGGTTTACAACCCTCTTGCTATTGTTTCTTGGTTGATTTTAATTTAACATTTCCTCTCTTGCTCTTACAAAAAACAAAATGCAACAAATTTTTAGACAAAAATGTATTTGTCAAAAACCCCAAATGTGATATGGATATGAATTATTTTTGTGTTGTCCATGTTGATTTTTTATTTTTAAAGATTTTTATTTTGTTAACATTTTTGTTTAATAAAGCTTTGAAAAAATGAATAACGCAAAACCAAAAAACAGTTTTAAATGCTAAATTTTTCATTCACAAACAGAAATTCAGCTCCAGAAAGTCAGCTCCTCCTCTTTTCTCTGACCTAATTCTTAAATATATAATCATAATAACTACAATTGCAGTTTGTATTGATATTTTTCCATAATTAGTTGATAATTTTCTTTTATCATTTGCAATTTTCAGAACAGAAATTTCATTTTTTTCCCCATGTTTTTGAAAGACAAATTTGTTAATGTTTCAAAGGTTTAAATAATCGTAAAAGGCATTTCAATCAGCAAAAAAATCTGATGTGTCAGTCCAGGTTTCATAGGGTTAAATCTGTATTCCTCAGTCTCTCCGCTGTTGGAGGGCAGTTTACCGCAGCAGGATGAAGTGCGGACTGAATATCATTGCTCGCTAGAATGAATGTTGTTTCCTTTATGCATTAACTTTTTATTGTGTTGACTTTATACAGAACAAATTTCCACACATTTTGGTTGAAGTAAAAAAAAAAATGAATTTTGAAATGTGGGTCTGCCTCTGAATGTAAAACTCGGTCCCTCAGTGGAACGAATCCCTGCTGGCCTCCTTGTTCCCGTCGCCTGTGGCAGGATGAATGAGTTAATATGTAGTCATTGTGCGGAGCTGGATATACTCACACACGGCGCTCTGATATCCTACATCAATGGGCTATTGCAAGTTAATGACCAGCTCTTTGAAGGCCCATTTGCACGAAATATGGACAGTGTAAAAACGGGCTGGGAAAGCAGGTGCTGCTGCCATTGAGTAGCTCATATAACCCGACCATATGGTTGTGGAGAATCTCATTTGGCTGTGCGCTCGCATAGAGGCCCGACTCTAAAGAAACCCAAAGCCATTCCTCTGCTGCTGTGAAGACTCTGGACCACCTAATAACCCTTTTCTCCACCCGTCCCTTTTTTTTTCCTCTTGTTGCATCAATGAACAGTGTATGAATTTGCATAATCATCTATAGGTAAATGATAGTGTTGAGCTGCTCTGCTCCGGACTTCATTTGAATGGAAATGATACCACTTTTTGGCATAAAAGGAAATCATTGAAGTGATCGCAAATGGATGAGAAATTGTGGTTTCGGTGAATAGTTTTCGGCGTGGAGCGTTATCTATCTCCATCTACCTGCTTTTACAGCCTTTACAGTCTTTACAGCAGGGGCGTTTCTAGGAATTGAGGATTCTGGGGGCTTAGCACAGACCTCTGTAGGGGGGGTCCGGGGGATCCTACTTTTTAAAGAGCAAGCTCTATTTTGATGCTTTTCATGCACTCTGGTACCTTATAAAACCCCCTTTTAAAAACTTTAATTATGAAATGTGATGTTTAAAAATATTAGCAGTTGTGAATAAACAGTACTGAGTAGAAACAGAATACTTCTATCATTAAAAATGTATTGACTATAGTTGGGAAAATAGTCTATTTCTGTTAAAAGTGGATGAATCTAAGTACAAGTATAGACAGATTATCAGATCATTATTAGGGACTGTTCGTTATTTATGGGAAGGGAGGAGGTGGTGCTTAAAGAAGAAGGTATGTCAGTTAAGTCCTTAAGCACTGGGGAGGGACTTTTTTTGGCTTAGGGGAAGGGCAACTTTAAATGGCTGTTTCTTGTTTATTTTGCCACTGATTTTTAAAGAAAACATGACCACAGGTTTGGAAGTTATGTTTTCTTTAAAAAAAGAAGACAATCTATTTTTATTTAAAAAATGTGGGTAATTTTTAAAAAAAAACTATTGAGTATTTTTTTCTTGAAAACCTTTTGGTGATTTTTTTTGTCGTTGAATTTTTTTTGTGATTTCTTGATCGTTTTTCTTTTCTTTTAAATATTTAAGTAATATATAAAATTTTTCAGATTTTTTAAAAATTGTATTAAATTGAATTTCTGTTTTACTTTCAAAATTTTTGGTGGTTTTTAAAGAAAACATGCCTTCCAAACCAGCTGGGCTGCCAAAATAAAATTGCCAAAATTACACTGTTTATCATAGCCAGAAACTTCAAAAACAGGAGATGTCTTTGGATTTCCAAATTTCACATGGATGAGAGAGGGACAGCCAGCCGCAGTCGAACATCCAAAAAAAAAAACTTTGGGAACAACATTTTTTTTTTTTATTTCTGGGAATTGTTTGGAGTCAAAGGAGCATAAGACAATAATAATTAACTGGTCGAAAAAGCCAAGTACCAACACAAAAAATCAAAGTGAACATACACACCGACTGATTCTGCATGAAAATGAGAACAAATAACTTCAGCGATAAATAATGACATAAAAAACAACATATTGTCAGAAGAGGATGTCATAAAAATGAGACACGAAATTACACAGTAAACAGAAAAAAAGCAAAATAATGAGTTGAGCAGACGAAAACATTGAAGTCAGTTAAAAAAAAATAGAGGAAGAGAAAAAAAGAAGAAAAAAAACACCTGTAAGTCAGTAAGGTGCTAGCAATAGATCTCCAAATCCATCACAATCTGTCTTTATTCTCTCGTTCTGTTTTTTAAATTTCCAATAAAAAAATAAATAACATGATGAAAGTAATTTCAGAATAAGGAGGAGTCCCTAATACAAGATCTGAGGGAGGTGTTTTCTATTTGACTGACAGCTTCCCGTGGTCAAATATTCATGCGACTGAAGAGAAACACCATCCAGAGAGACGAGAAGTCTAATCTAACAACATTTTCTCCCCGCCTAAACAAATGTTCCTGTGCACATCTTTTCTTTTTTTTCCTGGCAAAAGAATAAAAATCATTTCTCTGTCGTGTTGCTACAGCAGTAAAACCAAATGGTCTGTCTATACAAGAAGAGGGTTTAAAAAAAAAACATCAGAAACTTGAATTTTCTGTACAATATTGACCTGCAAAGCACAACGGCTATGATGTAATAAAATATGTAAACATATTTGCTGTTTTTGACACAGTCGTCTGTGACAACAGAGAGAATCACACGTGTTCACACTGGTCTTCAGCCTCGATTTGTTTTTTGTTTTTTTTAAAGACTGCAACAGTTAAATCTCCGCCGGACACACATCAACCATTTTGCCACAGCATCTCAGGAAATGTGCAGAAATGAGGACAAAAAAATGAAAGAAAATGAAAGAAAAGAAAAGAAAAACACTATCAGAGATTTAAAATTCAGAGAAATAACAATGTTTTGTGCATTTTGCCTGGTGGATCCACTCTTACATGCTTGAACACCATCGGGAATTTGGTTGCCGTGCATAGCAGTCCAATCCTTAGCTGAGACGTGAGGGAGAGAGAGAGAAATATTGAGATACATGACTGTATCACATCCTGCTGAGTGGTCACTGAGCACTGCCTAGTCAACCTTGACTGATAATCATCCTTCAAAAAAAAGGATCTAAATTCAATAAATGCATAAATAACTTACTAAAAATGAACAAATAAAAAAAAAAAACAAAAGGAAATAAAAAGACGGCTTTAAAGTACACGTATACTTTAGCTCATATCGCATCCATGAAAGCTACATTTAATGAAACCGTTTGTGATGCGAAATCATGTTTTTGACTTCCAACTTTCCCGACAATCATAGTTTCTTGAGGTCCCTCACTTACACAGATGCCAGCACCACGTCACATACACCTCACATGCATGCTCAGAATGGCCGAAATGACAGTGATCGTATTTTACAGGGTTACAATGGACAAGGTCGATAGAGCTCCAAGGATCACACACCTCTCGACAGTCACTTGGGGTCGTGTGGATGTTAGAGAGTGATGTTATTCACACTGCCAAATGTCTCCAGCAGGGACTCCTTAAAAAGATCCACGTTGAGTCCCGGTGAAGTTGTACTGCATTGTCTCTCTGTAATGCTTACAATAGTAAGTGTGCTTCCATAAGCCAAAGTTCGTTTGTAAATGTTTCAGTGACTCAGTAAGTCTTGAGTTCTTAGGAGATTTTATCCTTTTTAAATCACAGTTGCCAATATGGTACTGTCAAAATGTTTATAACTGTGTTCCAAACAGTTTATTTTTCTATGTGTTGGGAAATGACTTTTGATTTCTATACATAATATTCCTTGTCCTTGTCTTTCGGTCTCTTGCTACTGGCGCTGCCTTTGGCGCTGCCGCTGGGTGCTTTATCCTTCACCACAGCGCCATTGGTTTGCGCCGAGTTGCTGATGTAGTTGCGCGTCTCGTCCACCTGGTAGGAACCCTCGTCCCTGTTCCTGTACTTGTACATGGCGTAGAGGAGGATGAGGATGCAGAGGGCGGCGGCTGAGACAATGCCCACCACCATGCCCGTGGTACTGCTGGATTCCCGGATCACCTCTGAGGCCCCCGGGGGCACCCGCCGCACCACGCCGGGCACAGTGGGCAAAGCGGCAGGCACCGTGCGCAGCATGGGCGAGGTGATGAAGGGGCCCCGTGGCTTGGTGCCGTCCAGATCGAAGGACGTGGGCAGGGGCAGCAGGACTATGTCCGGCTGCGGGGGTTTTACCTCGCGGTTGTTCATTTTCCCGGCGGGCAGCTTGGGTGGCGTGTCCGAGGGGACTGCCGCCGGCGGCGTGCCCCGGAGGTCGGGCAGAGGCGAGGTGGGTGTAGTCCTACCTGCCTCAGAGGCTTTGCTAGGCCTCAAGTCCTTGGCCTCCCACTTGGGCGCGAGGGCTTTGTAGCCGCCTTCATAGGCCGATGTGGTCAAGATCTTATCTGTTACCAGGGAGAAGGTGGTGTAAAAATCTTCATCGTCAGTCGGGGGCAGGCTAGAGTCGAAAGCTTCGCCAGAGCCAAACCCCGAAATCACCATGCCATCATCATCATCATCATCACCATCATCACCACCATCACCATCATCACAATCATCGCTGCCTCGGTCCGACAAGCAAGGTACCCCCGCCTCAGTGGCCATGGCCAAGGATTCTTTGGTGGTCTCAATAATGGTGAGGACGGGGTGGAGGGTTGGGGGGAAGGGGATGAAGGGAGAACGGGTGGATACAGAAGGGATGTCTATGGGATCCTCGACTAGCACGGGGATGACTAGCTCCCCTCCTGAAAGGTGAAAGAGAGAAAAGAAACACCAGTGAGAAGCTGGAAAATCCCCAAACAACAAAGCAAGAAGCAGCCAAACACCAAAAGAACCGGTAACCAAAGAACGTGTAAAGCAAAGCTCAACCAAGGGAGGAAATGAACTGAAGAGAAACAAAGAAAGAAAGAACGGAAAAATACTGTACCAGTGCAAAAACAAAGAAACTCAGAACCAAACAAGACCCAAACTGAAAGAAAACAACAGCCATAAATAAAGTATACATTGCATCAAAAGGCTTTGAGGGATGCACGAGGGTGAGCCACATTAAACTGACTCCACAAACTAACTCTATAAATCCTGCATGTTCTCGGACAGCAGCATGCTTTGACTACATTTATTCTGAAATACAAACTAGTCACGGCTATCATATGTTCTAAGAGCTGCACCACTTTTAAACCACTGACAAGTCAAGTGAAAACATTGACCATCGCGTCACAGTGCAATGTTCTGCTGGGAAACCTTAAGTCCTGGCGTTCATGTGGATAATGCTTGACCCCAGAATTGAGCATGATCCACATTAGGGCCTACTTGGATTGGACTTGGCTTTGACCTGTCAAGGCATGGACACAGGACCTCTAGGGGTTTCCGGGGCCAAGATGTTGGCGGTGGATCCTTTAAGTCCTGTAGGTTGGGAGTAAGGGTACCCAGAAAAGGATCAAACAGTCTGATCCATGATTGGTCCTTTTTGGATTGGACTTGGCTCTCACCAGTCATGATGTGGACCTCTGGGGGATTTCCTGTGGTCCCTGTCACCAGGGCGTTGGTGGCAGATCCTTTACATGCGATGGGTTTCTAGTTGGGGTTCCCAGAAAGTCCAATCCAAGTTGGAGCATCCTTGAATCGCATTTAGCTCTGAATGGTCAAGGCAATGACCTCTGGGAGTTTCCTTTGGGGATTGGTGGCAGATCCTTTGAGTCCTATGGGTTGCGGGTTAGGGTACACAGAAACAAGTCCAAGCCATGGTAGGGCCTCTTTGGATTGGATTAAGCTCTGACCAGTCAGGGCAAGGACCTCTGGGGGTTTCCTGTGGTGTATGGGACCAAGGCGATGGTGGAGAATCCTTTGAGTCCTGCGGGTTGCGAGGTAGGGTATTGGTATCTCACACAAATATTTGATGAGATTGAGATCTGGAGAAATTTAGAGGCTTTAAGCTCTTGTAAAGTTTTTGGGATGTTCTTGAGCAGTTTTTGGTGTGCGGCAGGGCAAATCGGCCTGCTGGGGGGACCACGGCCATTGAGGACTAGTTGCAGTTGCCATGAGTGGGTGTACTTGGTCTGCAGTGGTGTTTGGGTGGGTGGTGAGTGTCAAGCGGCAGGTTTCCCAGCAGAACATTGGATTATAACAGGATGATCATTGTTATTCACCTCACCTGTCAGTAGTTTCAATGTTGTGGCTGATTCATAATTTGCTATGGTTGCATATAGAGTAAACTATGTGAATTATGTGCAATGCCACACAAACGTGGCCCTATATTTAGTCCTATCTGATAGTGCTGCATATTCCTCCACATAAATGACTAGTTCAGGCTTTTAAGAGGCTTGTGTCATTTATCCTCAAGTGCAAATCCTTTTAGTTGGTTCAAAAAAACTGAGCACCAAAAGATGCGCTCTGTGGATAAAAAGAAGCAGAGGGTATTAGCATTTGTTTGCAATTCAAGTGCAAGCCAGTGGGCTTGAAAGCAAGTTAACTGAGTCTGAAATGAGAAACCGTTTGTAAGGTGTTTTCGTATAGCTGCTGAGAGAGGCACTTTTTAACCCTGTTGACCTACACAGGCGAACAAATGGTAACGACTGAAAATGACAGGGGAAAAAAAGGCAATGTTTTTGGACTGGAAGTGCTCCAAAGTCCAAAAAAAAACCATTACCTGGAGCCTCTTAAAAACCTGACTGGCACTTTAGGGCTATCAGAGGGTCACACGCTGATTTAAAGAGAACTGTCCCAGCAAAAAAAAAAAAAAAAAAAAAAAATTGTCCCCACTCACAAGGAACAGCATTAGTGGGCTCCCCTAGCCTCTTGCCTTTTGACCCCTACAGTTACCACGATGGCACAAAGTCACCGGGCAGTTCAATCACACCTGAATGTTTGCTGATTTGTACTTTTTAGTGGGAAATTCTCGGTTTTAACAGCTTGTATTTTCTGTTTTTAGAGTGTGAAATGACTATATTATTCATAAGAGTGTAATACATAAGGACCTAGGTGTTTAAAAACACTTGTCCTAATAAATCCATCTGGGAACATGCTTTGTTGGTAGAACCTGTTGTTCGACGACTACAAAGGTTTTTTTTGAAACATTCAGATGTCTATTGAAGCTGCTTATCCTCTTGCCAAAGTGGCTTGTTTGTACATTGCAAAGGCTCACAAACAGGGCACTATAAAGAGATGCAAACCTTGTTGGAACAATAAAGAAAAAAAAAGAACACAACAGAAATCAAGGAAAAACCAAAAAATAATAATTAAGGCATTGCAAAAAGAGTTCAGAGTTAGAGCAAACATTGTAAAAAAAATAAAAATAAAAAAACATTCACAAAGTAAAGCCACAGATAGAGCTATCCAGAAAGGGATTAGTAATAAGTAAGAAGAAAAAACAGGTAAAAACAAAGTCAGCTCGGAAAATCATAAAAGCCTATGAAAAAAAAACAGTTTTCAAAGGAAGAAAGCATACCATCAGTTTTGTCAACTTACATCAACAAATTGCCCGCATGATTTTGGCAGGAAGAAAAAAAAAATTTACAAAAGAAAGTTGTGTAAGAATGCCTTTGGACAAGTTAGGTTAGTTTCTTTTTTTAGCAGTTTCTGATTAATTAGTATATATTTCTCTTTTTAGACAGGATGGTACAGGGAGGCAACAACACATACATCCACACATCATGACATGAAAAATAATCTTCACCATTCTGTTCAGGATATCTTTTGTTTTTTTTATTCTTTTAATAAGTCATTTAATTTTTGTATAAAAAGAAAACTGTATATCTATAATTCTTGCTTTGATAGATAAGTCTTCATAAATATCTACAGCCTGATTAGATGACTTTTTCTTTTCTTTTTTTTTTGCTCGACTTTAGCCTTAGTAATGAACAAATGGATGACTGTACATATCTTAGAATCTAAAGGTTCGGGAGGAGGGAGTGTGAGACGGGGGTGGGACCTATGAACATACTAGGAAGGAAATGACATAGATGGGGGTGAACGTGTACATCAGTTGCCATGTCCATGTAAAGGCGGCACGAAGCGGTCGGGCGGCATTAGAGCTTTTGGCTGTAAGGAAGGGATGGGGATATACAAACAATGAGCATATACATGCCCATCTACAAAAGAGAACAGCACTCTCAACACTGACAGTTTTACAAACCCTAAGCTGCAACTTCTTTGCCATGCACAAAATTCATTCATTGATTAAATCCAAATTTCAATCAGAGATAGCTATTCAAATGACAGGAAAATATTAGAGATCAGCATAGAAACAGTTTTTTCACAGATAGTGGTGAGGGTCGACTTTGGAGGTGGCTTCTCTTTTTTCTCTATGACACTGCGAATTTCGAAAATCCAAATACAGCTGTGTGGTTTTGAATCCCAATTAAAAAACAAAACAAAAAACTGTTATTTTAAGAAATTAATTCATAGAGAAAAAAGGAAGTTTCATTCTAATTAGGGATAAAATCATCAAAACATCGTCAATAGTGATTCTTAGCAAATTAGCAGTTAAAATTTGAACATTTTCAGAAAAGAAACATAGATACACATATATGTGTTTGAACATATATGTACAAAAAAAAGACAAAAATAAAAACAGATTAGCAAGCAAGAAAGAAAGAAAGGCATTAAGTTTCTCACACTATCAAAGATGAACAACCAGAAAGCACACACTGAGGCAGACAAAGAGGAGGGGGACAGTTTATAGGCAAAGTGTCACCACCTTCGTTTAACTAATAATAAAGGCTTTATTATTAGTTACTTATACATTTCTCTTGTTAGTACTTTTAAAACACAGGACAGGGCGTGCAATCTGGATGTACGTCAGAGAGAGAGAGGTCAATCAGACATGGTTTTATTTTGGATTTTAGCTCCACTATAAGAAGTCGGGTTAATGCATGCTTAAGTAAGTTGCATTTAGGGAGAGTAATATACAATAACAATACAGCAAGCCATGGGACAGGTGGGGGGAGGGGCTTAAGAAGGGGGTCAGAGGTCAGTAAAAGGTCACTGCCACCAAGGGCTGTGGGATATTTTGTCAGGCAAAGAGACCATTCATCAGCAGTTAACAGGGGGAGAAGGTGCACCATGGGTGATATATAACCGACATTATGTGGCATTTAGGCCCACCGCATCTGCTAATTAATCAAGAGGGGGAGCAGAGTGATAATTAATGAGCTGCTTTTTATTCAATGTTTAGATGCTTTGTGTTATGCGCATAACCAACAGCCTTCGTTTGACAGATAAACACCGTGTTGGGAGGGAGTTCCACAAGAGGGCAGCGGGTGGCGGGTTTGTTTGTGCCTCTGGTGGGTTAACGGAGATGTGAGAGGCACATTTGTCTGCAGATATCTGGTTCCTCCTCTGGAGGCTCGTTACAGAAACCTCATTCATTACCCAAAACTAAGTATAACTGAGGAAAATCGGCATCCGTCGCTGTACTGACTGTGTTTCATCAACGTCTTAAAGGGGACCTGTTATGTTTTTCTGTATTTTGTGTCTAACATATAGTGTTACAATGAAGGACGGTCATATTAAACTGGGCAGAGATTTTCTTCTGTTCTGCCTCAGAGGAGAGACCAATCTGTCCCTCCTTCCCACAATCAGACGATACATACAGGATGGCGAGGCGGCAAAGGCGGTGATATTCCCGCCTTGAAGGGGCAGTTTAAATGTGGCTTCAATGTGCCAGATTTCTCTACACGGTCATCTTCTTATTATATAACTCTATTACATAGCCTACGCTGCTACATGCTGTCATCAGAGAAAAATGAAAACTTGGCTGCAGATGTTGTAAATTTATCTCTAATGTTGGATCAGACTCCTGCTGCAAACTCATTTTTCATAGTAGAAAGTGCAGCTATTTACTATTACAGTCATTCCCCTGGCATGTAGCTACATGTAGCGGTGTACTCCATTACATTCACTCCCTGGCTGAAAGTACACGGCTACATGTAGGTACATACTCACGTCAGGGAAACAGGTTAGCTTTCCTTGCCTATTATCCTGTGAGAAAGTGCTGCGTTTCTCCATTACCGTCATTCTCTTGGCTGCAAGTGCATTGCTACATGTAGTCACATGCTAATGTCAGGGAAATATGTAATCTTTGTTGCACATGTTGTTAATTTTGCCCTGATTTTGGATCATGTTCTTTGTTTAGAAGCTTTTATTGATGATTTTTCACAATAGAAAGTGCTGCTATCCTCCCTCACAGTCATTCCACAGCTGCTAGTACAGTGCTACATGAAGCCACATGCTAGCATCAGGGAAACATTCAGTCTTGGTCGCTGATGTTGTTAATTTCACCCTGATTTTGCATCACAACATATCCAGCTGTGTTTAGAGTACACTGCTATATGTAGCTAAAAGCTAATGTCAGAGAAACATGTCATCTTGCTTGCCAGTGTCGTTACTTTCTCTGCGATTTCAGGTTATATTTTGCTGGAAAAGGTCCTGTTATGTTTAAAAGCTTTTACTGGGGATTTTTCATGGTAAAGAGCACTAATTTTCTATGTTACAGCCATTCCCCTGCTACAAGTAGGTTACACTGCTACATGTAGCTACATGCTAAAGTCAGGGAAACATGTATTCTTGGTTGCTGATGTTGCTTTCTCCCCAATTTCAGCTTATATTCCTGCTGAAACATCACTGATTATGTCTAGAAGCCTTTTAAACATTAAAGCATGTAAACATGTTTTAGAGGGAACTTAAATACAAGTATGGATCTGAAAATGAGCACAATAGGTCCCCTTTAAAAATAATGTCCTGTTTGTCTAACCGTGCTGCGCAGGACGCACAAACGTCTGACATGATATTGCTACCGTCTGACTGGAGTGTGTCCCCTCAGCTACCAGCTGCTGCTCGTGTTGCATCGCTGTGATAATATTCCAATAACTGAGCCAAACTCGTCGCCTTGTTAAATAAACATTACCAGCCCAGAGTGAATGATTTCATCCGAGGCTTTATTTATCCAACTCTGCCCTTGTTGTCTCGGCCTTGTTTGCATCCTTTCACTCCGTTCTTGGCTAACAGCTTTCGGCAACTGTTAGCTTTGCGCTGTATCAACAAAACCCTCGGATGGGAGGGGGAACCGCTGCAGTCAAGGGTCTCCAGTAAAGTCAGTGCGGAGGACCTTGATGTTGTGGTAAACACTTTAATCCTGTGTAAGCTCTTGCACAAGCGTTGCACATCTTGCTGCGTTTCGGAGGCAGACAAACACTGCGGTTTCTAATGGGTTTGCTTAACCAGACTGCATTTGTTTTTCCCGCACTCGTCAAGATGGATGGGATTTTATTCTAAGCCTCTGCCTCCCCGGCAAATAATTCTCCACTTCACTAGACCTACAGCCACTCTCTCTGTTTTCTGTCTTTTTAAGTAAAAAGGGAGTCAGGACTTCAGATTAATAAGTGTTTCTGTGCGCCGGTGCCCGCTGACTAGCCTTTGCATCACTGAGAAAAACTGATCCTATCTCTTTAAAACACAAAAACGAGAGCATGAAACAAACTGAATTTTCCACGCTTCTGCTTTTCATCACTCCTGGAGAAAAAAAGAAGACTATCTGCAGCGTGCCTGTGCTGGCTTTTGAAGAGGAATTAAGTAAATGTAGTTATTTCTAAATGGCTGATTGACTGACTACCTCAGCAGCTTGGAGGCTACAGATGCAGAAATCTCAGAGCAGCACTTTCTCTTCACTTCCCTCTCTCTCTCTCTCTCTCCTCTCTCCTGGACTGATCCCCGTGTCCATCCAGCGTTTGCTGAGGCTTCCGAATGGAGATGAATCCCGACGGTGTGTCAGGGATTTGACGACGCTATACCATAAAAGCGGCAAGCCGGCGCACCGGCACCAACCATGGATGAACTGAGTCAATGGGATTTCGACGCTGCAAATTGTGGGTGAGTCAGTGGTTTGGGGCCCTGAAATCTCATTGTGGCGGCCCGCATTGTGCCCAGACACCTACAGTAGCAGATTCATTCACCTCCACCCACCACAGGTAGGGAGCTGATTACCAGAGAGCCAGCAAAACACAGATTCTCACTGTGGACGCACTTAAAGGGACATGCCAGGGATTATACTGGTGGCCTGTGCGACAGCTGAGCTCTCTGGAAACATGCACCTAAAGAAGCTGAGCGCCTGCCGTTAAATTATCTTATCTCGCCTGTGCACACCCCTGCCGAGAGAGATCTACTTTCTCTCTGATAGACAAATCATTTCCAACCATAACCCTTTGAAAGCGGTGCAGTTTGGCTTGATTTCTTTTAAAAACATGGGCAGAAGGCAATGAGCAACGAAAGAAGAGATGACCTAAAAATTATAAAGAAAAAAAAAGAAAATATAGTTTAAAAAACAAATAAACAAACAAGGAATTGACCTTGAAAAAGTTTTTAAAAATGATAATCTTGCAAGTTTATTTTAAAGTGTAACAAATGCTGTTTTTGAGATGAGGGAACTGCAGACGCTAACATGCTAAATGATTTTTGTGTTTTAGGACTCATTACTGTTGTTCTCTATAGCAAAACTGCATTTAAATAACCAGGTTGAAACTTTAAAGGGGAGTCGCTGTGCATATTTATGTAGAATTTTAATACTTTGCAGTCAGATGTCTAAAGTTGGGCCTGAATCAATCAGCATCACTACTGAATACCCATATATGTTGCGTTTTAACTGAAAAAAGTAGTTTGAGAGTTTAGTTACACTTTAAAAACTTAATTATGATAATTAGAAATATAGTTTTTCCTATCTATATTCTTTTTTCGCTGAAAATTTTCCCCAGCTTTACATTTTTTTTCTAAGTCAAATTTCTTGCAATTTGTTGAACATTTCTTGCCAAGTTGCCCTGTTCCCTTTTTGTTTGAAAGAAATCACATTCAAATCAGTCTCCTAAGTTTTAAACTCAGGAGATTCACTCCTTGTGAAAGGTGTCTGAAAGCAGCACAAGAAAGTGATGTTTGCTCCAGTTTTCAAAGGATTACACATGAACGATGTTTCCGTTCACAGCTCCTGCAGGCGGAGCGGTCTGCCCTGAGAGGATGCATGAACTACCTCCGGCTGAAAGAGGAGCGTCCCGAGGCCGCGGCGCATGGCAGATAGCTCTTAATCTGTCATCATGTGGCTGGGCGCAGTCTGGCGTATTAAATTGGCATCTCCAGCAGGCGTGGCGACTCGCCCCTGTCAGCCGGTCGATTTGCTGTACAGCCGTTAGGCTGCACCTCTGCACTCGGCGGACATGTGTCAGCTGAATAACCTTTAAACTGATCTGAGGCCTGTGTTGAAGTGACAGCCGGCCCGATGGGGCTTGACGGAAGCCATAGCCGACGCCACGAGGAAGCTCAGTGATCCATCCCTATCATACTTCATTCTGCACCCCTCCACGTGTCGGGGCTCTTAATATACAGCAATGAAGAAATCACACAACATCCATGCTTCAGTATAACTATAACCTGAGCCACAGACGCTCCACTCCACCCAGCGAGGCTGAGAGACGAGGAGATCTATAAACACGTGAGACCTGTTTGAGCTGCGCTCCACTTCATCAAAGACTGATAGGCTAATGGCGCATGCAGGGCCATTTACAGCCCTTATTAAATACACAATCTTTTCACAATCTGTTTGACTGTCACATGGAGAGCAACAGTTAGCCTGTCTGCAGAGATCTGTGGGAGGCTGTCTGCTCTGGAGACATGACGGTGTTGTGCTGTTTGTTGAAACGGACTGAAACAAACTACCTGTGTGTCTACGATCAGGAGCAACTTTCTTATGTTTCAGCACAAAGTAAAGGTGTGGAGGCTGGTGTGATGGATGGCTGCACAAAGCATACGCCCCTCCACAGGAGTGTGAGTCCCATCTTTATTCAACATTGGTTTCCTTTAACATTGATCTCCCCCTGTCCCTAAACCAAATGTTTTGGCTGTTTGGGGTGGCACAATGAGCCGTAAACACTGACATATCATCATTTCACACACTGATGTGGCTAATGATTTATGTGTTGTTGGAATCTACGAGAACCAAAACAATAGGCTAAAAGAGGCTAAACACTAAATACAGGTGAACAGAGAATAGATTTAAGCACCTTTAACCTATTTGGCTTGAATTCTTTAGAAGAAATGCAACTTTAGAAGAAATGACCCAAAAATAGCACATAATTAGTAAAAAAAAAAAAAAAAAAAAAAAACACAGAAAAAAATATTACCTGAAAATTAGCAAATAAAGTAAAGTTTTAAAAAATCCAAGAAAATGACAAGAAAAGTAACATTAAAAAAAAACAACAACTACAAATTAGCAAATATAAAAGGAAAGTACAAAAAGTGTTTAAGAAAAATAAAAATTCTGTAACATGATTTTGTATGCATATTTATATTAAAATATAGTTGAATGGATGTTTTACTCTAGCCTCTTAAAAAAAATCTAAAAAAAAGCTAATCTTTTTGCAATTTGCTGCACAATTCTTGCCAAGTTGCTCACCGCCTTTTTTTGTTTTGCTAAGAGTTCAAAGATTAAAATACTTGTGAAAGGCATCTGAACGCCGCACAAGAAAACTGATGATGATCCGGGTCTCAAAGGGTTAATTTTATCATTTGTGTTTTTCCTGCGTTGACGGGTCAACATGTCTGCTCTGTCTTTCTGCATTTGTGCATTTGTTAGCATCGGTTAGTTCAGGTTCACTTTTTACACGTGCTCGAGATAATTAAAACGATCTTCATCGTCCGGTCTCACTAACGTGATGTGTTACAGGATTTACAGCAACTGTGTGCACAAACGAAGCGCTCTCATTTACACTTGTGGATTTAGGAAAATCATTTGCATCAATTACTAAAATATAATTACATATTAATCACAAAAAATTGCTCAGATTACACGGCAATGACAAGCTGCAACTCCGTTAATCACTGTGAAATTAAATCATAAATTGACTTGACGTGTTTGTTGTTCTCTAAACCGAGCACCACATTTTTTTTTCCCGTCAGTGATTTCCGGGGCGGCGCTTTTTACTAGCTGGTGAATTCCTGCAATACAGTGATGCTTTCAATTTTTGTTAAGAATCCGGCTGCACACTCCTTATTTGCCCTCTTGTGGAACTGGCGTTGGGTAAAGGGAGAAGGAAAGGTTTAACAGTTTCATTAAACACACAGACACAAACACCACCACGAGACGACCACGCACAGCGGACAAAGACAGGCTGTTTGGCAGACACGCAGACGGAGCACTGACACAGACAGCAGGCACAAGCACAAACACTACACGCCTCCGAGGGAGGAGCAGCGGCGGGGGACAGCGGTGGCACGGGACCGCCGCTGTGGCCCCGAAAACACACGCACGCGCACACACGCAGACACGTAGTAGAAGCCAGCTGGGGGTTAGCCTGAGACTTATGGGTGGAGAAGAAGCAGCACACAAAATGGATGCCAATCATATCCATGCAGAAGCGGGGGGGTGGGGGGAGAGGATTTTAAGTTAGTCTACCGAGCTGCGGTACAGTCCAGTACAGTGTGCATGCCACAAATGCCTTCTACTTGGAGCAACAGATAGAATAGAAAAACAGATATACTTTGTGGCAATAAAAGTCTTTTTATGCCATCTGCATTCAAACAGACATGTATATGCAGAAAGGCTAAAAGAAAGAAGGTGGGTGAGTCGGGATGGAGGGGGGAGGGGTGGGGGGTTAACGCTCGGAGGGGGAGACGGGGAGTCATTCTTTCACACACAACTTTCTTGAGACAGAATGGGGTTGCCTGCACAAGGCCAAAAAAAGGATGATGGCAAGAAAAGATTTTGTTGCCGTTCATTTCCCTACGTTGTATCGAAAATGGTGGTGGGGAGGGAGGGGGGAGAGATGTTTCTTCAGAAGCCATATGGCACGAAAAAATAAAAAAATAAAAACACAAACTTGATGAAGAGGAGAACTTTGAATTTTCCAACCACCAAAAGTTCATGCGGCACAAGATGAGGCAAAAACGGGAGGAGTGGCTCTATCCTTGCTTGGAGGATGGACGACGGATGATGAGGACACCAAAGAAAAAAAAAAAAAAAAAGAAAAAAAGGAAAAAACCACAACGAAACAAGGAAATAAAAATCACCCCACTCAACCCGGCCCCGGCCCCAAAGTAAAACCAAACAATAAAAAAATAATAAAGCTCAAAATCTTAAGCAACCCAACAGCTGGGTCCAAATCGATACAGAAGAGAGATGTTCATATGTGCATCACAAACAAAATGCAACAGAAAAGAAACCAACGTCATGTCATGCAACTGTTCATACGACTGGAAGCGGGGCAGGAATGAGGATATGAATTTCTGTGTCAACATGGAGAAATGTCCGGTATGTATGAGTGTGTATGACTACATATATGTTGCCACTATATGAGGGGAGGGTACCGTGTCAGTAGAAACTTCTCACTGCGCTGGGTTCCACTTTTGAGAACACTTGGGTTTGAGCTTTTGACCGTGAAACGAATCGAAACGCTGAAATGTGTTCATTTAATTTCAATAATATCCGAGTTAAACAGTTACACTCTTAGGAATGCTAACTAGAACCACACAGGGTTCTTCGGCTTGTGCCTGCTAAGAACCGTTTTATGGTTCGTCATAGAACCTTTTGTCAGGAAAACCCTTTCAGAGGGGTCTACCCAGAACCCAACATAGAGGGTTTTGTTTCTAAAAGGGTTTGTTTTGGAAGCGAATGGTTCTGGGCAGAACCTCAGCCGTTCAGGATGAACCCTTCTGGAACCTTTTTTCCTCAGAGTGTAAAGGACCTAAGTACCTCACGGAGGAGAAAATGGTTTTCTCTTCACATTAAAAGCCGTGACCCAAATGTGGTCATAACTTCAAGGAAACAAAAGCCATCATGGCGCGATAAGGCCTCGAAGTAAACGAGGTCCTCTCACAGATTGGAGGAAATTCACTGGCGGAATATCTACTGAAGTACGCGCAGAGACCTCATCCCCGAGAACGATAAATAAGTGACCGATTATCTTTAATGCTCGCCGAGCAGAGATAACAAAGTGAAAGGGCGATGCATTGTTTCAATTTCGGCTTATTATTAGCGGTGCAGAGTGGACATATGCTCGCTGCTAAGCTAAGCCGTATTTAGCCAGATTAACGTGGCATCAATTAGTCCGCTGTGATGGCGTTTTGAAGGACAGTGAAGCAATCAAATAGCCGAGCTGTTAATGAGGGCCTGTGGGGGAAACGCTTTTTTTTTTTTTTTAACATCCTGAGTCAATTTCGATAAAGCTCACACTCTCCTGGTTCACTCAGCACTATGAGGACGCACGCCAGCCGCCGCCGGGCGCGAGTGATTGACAGTCGCTTGTTCAAAAGTCGTCCAAATCCAAGTTGCCTCAAAATAACCGCTCCTTTTAAATCTGCCGTTTTAATTCTGATTTTATTTTCCACTGAGTGAATCTTTTATATCACTTTGATCAAATCACAAAGTGATATGTGTTTGTGTGTGTGTGTTTGTGTGTGTGTGTTTGTGTGTTTGTGTGTGTGTGTGTGTGTGTGTGAAGGGAGGAGAAGAGAGACGATGCGCACAGAAATTCGAGGATATCTGTTCTCTATTAGAATGTTTCAGGTAAGGCAAGCCTCCGACGAAGGAAAAACAGAGGTACAAACGAGAAGAAGAAGAAGAAGAGGAGGGGAGGAAGAGGCTCTGTTGCAGTTAGTCTGCTACATATCACAGTATCTATGCTGAAAGCATCTTTGTTCTCGAAAGAATCTCAAAATGTATCCTCTGTCAAGAGAGACGCACACACACGCACAGCAAGAGGAAATCAACCAGTACAGGACAGATACATTTTGAAGCATCAGTGCGGGCGACATGGGGCTTGATACTAATTTCGTACTTTGTTGAGTAAAGTTTTGCTCTCGACTGAATGCTGAGAGAACAAAATTAGTATCAACGCGTCGTCATGTCTGCAGCCTGGGCCCCATAGCTAAGTGTAACTTGTTTTTAGAGATGAAAGGTGTGACTATAGCGGACTACACGATGTGTGCATTTACAGTTAACTTCCTGCAGAGAGCATGCTCAGGATGTGGGAGTCTTACTGCTTTCATCCATCTCCAAAGAGTTCTTTAAACTTTAGATATACACTGAGAACCCCTCACACTAGTGTATATTTCTCACAGTGGCTACTTTTCTTGTTTTTTGAAGTTACACTTGGAGCTCCCATGGGACATGATGCTAAGAGGAGAGGCTCCTCGGTAGAAATCAAAGAAAGATAAGGAGAAATAGACCAGGTTCAGAGCAAGCACAACTCGACACACCCATCCCACCTGCATGTCCCGAGTCGCACTCTTCCAGGTCCTCGTCGTCGCTGGAGCACTCCGCCGATGAGACAATGTCATCCGTCGTCTGCGGGAGAGAGAAATTCACACACACACACACACACACA
The DNA here is from genome assembly GCF_008729295.1 of Plectropomus leopardus. NCBI lineage: Eukaryota > Metazoa > Chordata > Actinopteri > Perciformes > Serranidae > Plectropomus > Plectropomus leopardus. The sequence continues at coordinate 2,444,830 of NC_056478.1, forward strand.
CACACACACACACACACACACACACACACACACACACACACACAGAGGAGAATGTGGTTAGGCACAAAGCCGTACAGCCCGTGGCAGTCAATAATCGATAAATACTCAATAAATAATTTAAAAAAGATGTGAAAACAAATTTGATCAGAGGAATTAACAACAGATTTGGAAGCTTTTTTCCTATTTTTATCTTAAATAATTTTGGTAGTAAGTTTTTTTCATTTTTTTATTTTGAAGTAATGAGTGGGTTTGGATTTTTTTCATACTTTTTCACCTTTTTAATGTTTTTTTTTCTTAAAAATAATTAATTTATTTTAATAATATATAAAAAAAATAAATTTCTGCATTGTGTACTTTTACTTTGATACTTTAAGTACATTTTCCTGACATTTTCCTCACTTACTTTTGTTTAAGTAACATTTTCAATGCAGGACAGAGTATTCTTCACAGGGTGGTATTAGTACTTTTACTTAAGTAAAGTATCTGAATACTTCTTCCACCACTGGCTACAGAGGAGGAAGTAGGTTTTACTCTTCTGTATATTCCAAAGGCTTTGTGGCTGATTGGTGGTCATACTGTAAACCAGTGGTTTCCACCTGGTCCAGCCACGGGGTCCAGATGTTTCCTTAGTCATTAGTTCAAGTCCAATTTAAGAGAAATTACCACATATTCCATTTTATTACACAAAATATAAACAACACGTTGGCTTGGAACACATAGGAATAAAATATATTGCAAAAATAAACAGAAAAATCACTTAAATATAAAAGCTTTTTGGCAGAAATTCAGTGTACTTCAAGATTTTTAAAAACTTGACATGCTCAGAAGTCCCTTGCGGTCCGTTCAGAATGGACCAGTGATCCACCGCTTGGGGATCACTGCTGTGGATGGACAGAAAAAGGTCCTCAGATGTTAAGATCGCACATCGCTCAAACTGTGATGACAACCAGGGTGCAATTTTAGCGCCCTCCTCTGGATGGCGCCCTAAGCGGCTGCTTATGTCTCCTACAACACGCGCCGCGGTTGAGTGCAGTGAGTCCTCAACTAGCACGCAGCCATTCCATTCAAGGATATCTCTGCACACACAGACCTCTCCGCCTGTCCTTCGGCTTCCATATATCACTTGGAGTCAATCATATTTCACAGTGTTTATCATTCTTCACTTTATGTGCTTTCCACCTCCGCAGATAATTGTTTTCCTTCACCCTCCGCACTCTGCCTCCGATTATTTATCGCCCCTCTCCTCCTCTGTCGTCCACAATCAATGGCCCCACCAAGCCCTCACAGATCAACACTGTCCCGGCGCCTGATTTGTGCTAAAGGGTGCAGAAGGAGGGAGGGGACGGGGCGGCAGACTCGCTAGCTACACCCGAACCGGGGATGGATTATCTGCACCCTCCAGTTCCCACAATTCTGATTTATCCCGTCCCCCGCCCCTTCTTTCGGGTCGACCCATGGAGGACAGAGTGGGGGGGAGGTTGTATTTCAGCGGTGGTGCGCCGGGCAGCCGGCGTTTATTAGAATGAATCAGCGGGGCGATAAAATAAGCCCTGTCACCGAGCAGGGTTATGAAATCAGAGTGCTGATTGAGTTTTCCAGTCCTGGCCGAGGGTGTGGGGCTCTAAATATCATTGAGTTTGACAGACTAATGAAACGCGCCCCCATGCTTGTGCTTCGGCTGCTTTCTGCGGGGCCCGGAGAGAAGCTGTCTGCCTCCATGCATACACTCTGATGTTCAACACGTATGTAACCTCACACAGAGATTTTTCTCCTAATGCGTGGTGTGATTATACGTGATGGACTGAGCTATTTTCTGTATCACTACATTTGATAATGTGCTAATGCGTGTTGGTGGCGGTATGCATAATGCACCACATTATGTACTGTACTCCGGCACGAGGCAAAGCAAGAGGGGAGGCTCAAAACTAAATTGCTGTAAAATATGGCCCCTTGGTAAACATGACTATTTATTGAAGCCACATTACAGGCGTAAAAGTCTTGGTTATTGCTGAAAGAGGGTTATTGCTTGTTATTATGATAGCGGCAGATGTGGGAGGCAGGGACAGACAGAGAGAGAGGGAGATGAAAAAGCCCAGCCACTTCAAAGTCTGTTCCAGCAATTTCAGCCCCGAGACCATCTCGCCATAACCCAGCATCGACTGAAAACACTGCCTCTCTCTTGTCCATTCATGCAGCATTTCTCTGCAGCTGACGCCGACAGCAGCTCAGCACCGAGCAAATATTTTCACTGCCGAGGATGCAGCAGCTTAGCGGAGGCTCACACACCAATCTACATGAATTAAATTCAAAATTTAGCTGAAAAGATGCTCTTGTGTTATGATTTTAGGAAGCTATGTTTTTCAGTTAAAGAAGTATTTTTGGAACAGCTTGTTAGCAAAGCATGAGCATCCACAGCCTCTGTGCCTGTCTACTGTGTCCATTTTCAGACTTGCAGACATTTATTAACTAACTTTGACATAATGTCCTCATGTCTTGATCGAAATGCACAACACGTTCTCATCTAAAGTCATCACATGTTGCCGCTTCGCAGTGAACTTCCGTGTCTACATATGACACTTTAAGTATCCTTCTGTGTCTACTGTTTACGTTACGTGATGTCACTACTGTGATGTCAACGCGTCGGGACGTTAACACACATGCTGCCACAGATGGTTAGATTTGGGAGAAGATGTCACATGGCAAAATGTAGAATTAAACGTAACATTCAGACAGGAAGCAAACATTCGACTCTGGCATTAAAGTCCAGATTTTTTGGACCCCTCTTACCCGCCTTATACGGGCCTTCGTGTTCCTTATATTTCATCGTTACTGGCAGCTGTTCAACCATGCACTGTCATGTAAATGCGACAGGTTCCGTGCGTCCAAGTTCCCAAGTGACGTTCACTGTCCCCAAATCATGCCGCCCTGGTGAGAGCGGCGTATCATAACACCTTTATCAGCTAACGATGTCCAACAGTGCATCAAGTGGCTGCGAAAGGTGACTTTTGGCATAAGGATCTTACACTGATAGTGTTGCAAAATTGGTGGTATTTCAATTCCACAGTTTGGAATTTTATACTGTGAAGGAAATGTCAGAAACTGCCGTTAACACTCGCCAGCTAAAGTGAAATTAAAAGCCATCTGTAGACTCTTTTTTGCCAAAATATATTTGCATTTTTTCTCCTACTTTGGAGGATTCCATGCTACTTATTTTCCGGCACTCAGTCGCCATCTTCTCTTTAAAGCCCAGACTTTAACTGCATGCTGTTGGGTTACACACCAATAAATGTCCTGAATGACGAAAATAGGAAAATACAGGCAGAGGGCAGATTCTCAGCAGATAAGTACACAACCACACACTGAGAGTGGGTCAGGGGAGGTAGAGGGATCATTTTTGAATGAGTCCTTCCATTATTTTTTAGGAATATCCTGAAAGTATACCTTCACCTACTGAAGTGCATGTAAAGGCTGCAGCAGCACAGTTACATATTAATATTAAATTAAGACATATTATATTAAGACATCTTGTCTTCATCTCTGTCCTCTTAAGAGCCCTGTTATAAATTTGTAATGTCTATCATTCCTCATGCATAAAGAAAATAAAATCCAATGAATAAACCATGAAACACTCTAATGAGATATTTAAGTTGTAGGGATCCTTTTCGTGTCACATCAGTCTGTAAAAATTAGCTTTCATTTATTTTATATACTGTATCCCCCCTGAGGTGCGGGGTGAAAGAGGAATTTTTTTAAAAAAAAAATCCTGAGAAAACTGCTGTAATCATCGAACCATCAGTCTCCTCCAATGCTTACAGTATTAATGTAGCAGAAAGGATTTTAATGAGACACAACTGAATACTTTTCTGCTTTAGCTGTGAATCAAAGGCTAAAAACAGGCTGCAGAGTTTTATACTTTATCAAAAAAATGACAGGAACATTTATTAAGGCAGTGTTTTTTTGTCTGAAGTTCCCCCACAGCCCCATCACCTGAGCTCAAAAACCCTTTTAGAAATTCGGTGTTCCAGACATGCTCCTTTGAAATCATTTTAAAATGGATGCAATTTCATATTAATTGCATAAAAGGCTGATGTTGGGGCACCTCTGCAGCTCAGGAGTTAACTTATAAAGCGCAGCGTCCCCAGTTCACGACCAGCCCGGGAGCCGTGTAGCTTCTTTCTCTTCCTCATTTCCTGCTGTCTCTCCACTGCCTCTAAAAAGGTCCAAAAATCATTTAAAAATCAGCTAAATTACCAGTGTATTAAGGGATCCACATGATTAATATTAGACTGGTGACCAATTAAGCCACAGAGGTAAAAGCGATGACTTGATATTTTTAAACTCACCACTGTTCAGCAGCAGTGATACCTTTAAGTTAAGAAGGAAAGGTGAGTAAAGGTGCCAAATACTGTGCAAGGATTTGAAAAGAGCTTTCGTCACATTTCTACATGGACTGACGTGTATGGCAGGTTCATAATATAAGGATGCACAAATGTTTCAGCCTATCTGCAAATACGATGACATTCACCAACTGCACTGGCCGATGTTTTCTCTTGTGTCAAATTCATTTTGCGCAGACTAAAAATCAGGGCTCCAGACTAACACCGTTACGTCCTCCTGGGGACAATAGAAGATGTTTGGAACAACCTGGGGACAAAAGGAGAGTAAACTCACCTTCAACGCATCGGGGGACGCATGCTATTTTTTCATCTGATAACTGATAATGCTACATTGTGAACAACAAATCTGTGCTGAAATTGGCAGGAAGAGAGCTAGTTAGCGTTAACTGTAAAGAGCAGGTGTTAGCCGGAACTAACAGCTAAATGTGGTTGCAGTGAGTCAGCAGGAAGAGAGCTAGTGAACATTTGCCATTAGTTGCTAGTTGTATGCAGCCAGAACTAACAGCTAACTGAGGTTGCCTTGAGTTGGGAGGGGGAGACCTAGCAAACGCTCGCTGACAGCCTTAACTGACAGCTAACAGAAGTCGCATTAAGTCAGTGGGAAGAGAGCTAGTTTTAGTTAGCTGTTAGGTGGAACTAACAGCTAACAAGGATACATGGAGTGGGACGGGGGACAGCTAATAAACGTTAGCTGTTAGCCAAAACTGGGAGCTAACGGAGGCTGCATTGAGTTACATTATGATGTGTTCAAGCTCTATTCAGTAAAACTGAGTTTTGAGAAAAGGAATTATGACGTCATCAAAATGGGCCTTTAATGTGATCTTGCCAAATTTAGTTTAATTTAGAAATTAGGAGAAACTTGATGTTTTAACAGCAATATTAACTAGTTATTCAAGAGGGAACTATATGTTATATATGGAGAAATAGAAGTAGAGGTAGTTTTTAAAAAGTTTTTCATGTGAGAAAAGGTTATATTAAAGGTTGTTACATAAGTTTGTATGATTGAATTTGGCCTCATTCAAATGACGGGCTGACTGACTTCAAAACAGCTGTTATTCTTTTATGATGAAGCTTGCTTTGTTTTCCCTTTGTTTCACAAAATGGAAATAAATATCCCCCAAAACAAAATGAACAGTAAAAAAAAAAACAAAAAAAAAAAAAAACACCAGCATTGATATTGGCCCAGAATTTCACATTCGGTGCATCCTTAGTAATAACAGTCAAATGGCTTTTAGCTCAGAGGTGAAGGCTTTCTAGTCTCGTTGCTCTCCTGACTTGTCGGCACTCGGACGCCAAAGCTCTGCACAGCACTGCACAACTCCAGCAATGAAAAAATCATTAAGAGCTTCATCTCTGAGCCTTTTCATATTAAAGAGGAGGACTGACTGCCTCAGCTCATGTTTTGTAAAGGTTGCATTTAAATGATAGAAGGACACTCTCCAGTCAATGTGCTCACTTTGCATTTGATTGAAAATCTTCTATGATTCTCAGTAAGAAAACCTCCAATCTGAGCTACTTTGATTCCACTCGGAGAAACTGAAGAGGGCTTTTGAAGTGTGATGTTTGACATTTGGAGCTCCACTCGATGAGCGCAACCGATTCATTCTCATAAACATATGATGTATCTCTGTCACAATAGTTCAGACCCAAGTGCTCCTGATGAAAGGGGCCATTTTTCTGCATGTGGGCTAATGCAGAACCAATGGAGTGGCGCGCGGCTCACGGTCTTCCCCAAGTCGACCAGAGACGTCCATGATAACATATAGCATAGATGCTGTTAATGCAAACGGAGCTCGTGGAGCGGAAAAAGCATCAGCCGCATGTGTGTGCAGCGATGGGAGCCTACAGCCGGGTATAGCAGAATGATGCGGTTGGCCAGCGGGACAACAAAAACTGATTTCACAGCCGGAGAAATCCAATTCTCTGTCTAAATCTCCATAACATAGAGTGGGATATATTTTGGCAGCAAAGTGATTTTTTTTTAGTGTAATTATTCCCACAAAAGTCCTCATCGTCATATTTTAGAGACTCTGGGTGGTGGGATTTACAGGCTGGTTTGTTGTGTGTGGGCAGCTTTAATATGCATGCACATGCCTTCCACTTCCTGTGTGTGAAGCAAGCGTATAATACGCGATGATTTCGGTACATAAAAACTCACAGGCTATGTGCATCATGCCTGATTATCCTGATTACCCTGCCTTCAAGTGATGCTCAAATTCCTAACTCCACAAACAAACACCACAGCCAAATCAATAGCCAGACTTCATTAAAACAGCATTTACCTCTGACCACTTCAGCACATCAACTGAAAGGATCACGCCGGCGATCGATAAAGATAGACAGCCTCCTTGGGAGACGGGTCTCAAAACACACAGCTGTTAGTTTCACAACTGACACAAGCGAAACGGAGAAGGTGCAAAGACGCCAGGGCCGCCTCTGTCTCGACAAAGCTTCTTCTCCGGTGTTTAATCAGGAATTCTGGACTGCGAATCAGCCAGCAGCAATGCAGAGACCATTAACAGGCGAAGCTGCAATTACCTCAGCGGCTGAATGGAGTGCATGCTACATCACCAGTCAGGCCTGACCTCAGAGTGAACAAAGAGGCTGCAAGATTGATTAACAATAAACTTGACGCTTGGGAAACCAACACTTCTTTTATTAAAAACTTTTTACCACAGGGGGAAAAAAGAGCACTATGTCTGTCCAGCAGAGATTATATATTTCATATTACAGTATAAATGGTGGGATGAAAGCTTAGCCAATATCTGTGAGGTGAATTATGGTCTGTGGAAGCTCTGTTTCATTTTTAAAGGACCACTTCACATATTTTAAAGTCTTTTCTAACCCTTAGGGAGTGTTTGGCACATTTTACGGGCTTTTCATTCATCAATCTTTGAAAATTTTGGCTGTGTTCATGCATATGGCATACATTTTGACAAGATTGTGTATTTGAGTGTAATCAGTGAATTTCCAGCTCAGCTCCTACAATAAGTCTAAAATACACTGTGGAAACTAAATAGTTACATTCAGACTGTTAAGTGCAAAAAATGCTCCATTGAAACCCATTCAAACTGACATTTTTGATCCCACAGCCATCAAAGCAGAAAAACATGACTTGTATTATTTCTGGGTGTCATTCTGGGCTTTTGACTTGGAATTTGACATTTTTACTACTTTCCACCTGATGACGTTATTATTATTATTATTTGCTTTTTTTTCATATTTGGCATACATGCTATTTCCAGCAACTGTCACAATCAATGTTAAATTATTGACATATCCAAGGCCGTGATCATCAAAATAAAAGAAAAAAAAACTACTGAGCATGTAGTATATTCAAAATTATTCTTTTTTTTCATCTAAAAACATAGTGGCATCGTAATACTATCCTGGGATTTAAAGGGTTAAAATATTTTTTCAAGCTTCACACAAAAAAAAAGTGCATTTTTGTGTGCAGTTAAACCAGTGTGTGTGATATTACACACGGGCCCTAAGGTTTAAATGGGACCTTTTTTACTTTTCTATACGTTCTTTCATATATATATATACATATATACACACACACACACACACACACACACACACACACACACACACATATATATATATATATATATATATAAATAAAGTTTATTATTATTGTTGTAACTGATCCTTTAATGTAAACGTATTCCGAACACTGTGGCCATGTGAGCAGGAGATGTCTCTATAATCAGTGACAAAACAACAACAACATCTCACCCCGCTCCCTTCTCGCCATATTAGAAGCAGCAGCAGCTGCACTGCAGGCCGCCACGCTCTGCTACATCAAGCAGATAAATGCAACCGGCGTCTGACAGATTCTTCCACAGCCACAAAAAAATCTACCATTCAACACCACAGCCGAGCCACACGGTTCACACTTCTAAAGTTTTCTCTCACAGTCCTCCTGCATCAAACCTAAAGCACAAAACTTTAGTTAGTAATGTTTGTTCATTATTTTCAACAATGTGCTTAAATACCGAGGCTTTTTATCTTGTTCTGTGCCAGCGGGAGCAAGAGTGCACTCACACGCTCTCTTCACACCTGTGCCTAATAATAAATGTGGCTGAACCCCTGCAGACTCTACTGTGAAATTTAAACAAGATATTAGGTGGCGTAAACTCTAGTGCAACACTGTGCTTCACTTCCAACTTTAGAAAAATGACATATTGTGAGCTTATTTTTCTCCAGGTTGTTCCAACTGTGTGCTTACTGCAATGATATTCAACTTACGGCCTGCGGGCCAAACCTGGCCCTTGATAGGGTGCTGGGTGGCCCCCCAACCATTTTCTAATTCACAATAAAAATAAAGTGATTCACACTGGGAATTATTTTTGTAATTTTGGTATATAGAGTGTGTGTTATCCCCCGGGCCACCGACACAGGTCCTAGTTAAGGCCCTATTGTCCTAAAATCCTTGAAATTTCCTGAAATCCTAGAAATGTACAGAGATTCGAGAAATGTCCTACAATTCTACAAATGTTACATCTAGAAATATCCTAGTCCTAGTAAATTCTAGTAACGTCCTAAAATCAGAGAAAATCTTAAAATCCTAGAAATTTCCTGAAATGCAAGAAATGTCTTATAATCAGGTAAACATCCTAAAATCCTAGTAATGTCCTAAAATGAGAGAAATGTCCAAAAATCCTGCAAACATCCTGAAATCTGAGAAACATCCTGAAATCCTAGAAATGTCTGAAAATTAAATCAAAATCTGAGAAATGTCCAAAAATCCAGAAAACATCTTAAAGTCCTAGAAACATCTCAAAGTACAAGAAACCTCCTTAAATCGTAGACGTCATAAATCCTCGAGACATGCGGCTGCTGTGTCTGGCTCCCGGCCTCCTGTCATTTCTCAAAAGTGGCCCCCGAGCAAAGTAGGTTGAGTATTCCCGGCCTGCAGCGATCGTCTAATACTAATCAAAGGGAGAATGTCTGAACTCGTAACAAAAAGTACATGGATGGTAACAGGAGCAGCTGCTGCATCTGCGGCTGCAGCTGAATATTCTGCTGAGCGTGACGGTGATTTGATCGGTCACATCAAAGCGGCGGCTCGTGCTCGGCAGGGGGAGAGGAAAGATGCACTGGACTGTCTGTAGTTTCCCTCCGGGTCAGTAAAAGCAGCGTAAAGGCTAAAACGCAGCCGCCGCCCTCGGGTTACAAACACGACATGAAATATGAGCGTGAACGGCGCTGTGTGTCTTAGAGAGGCGAAGGATCTGAGCACACATGCTTAAGTACAGTACAGTGAGTCACACCATCAGGGAGGGCGTGGGAGGCCGCTCCTGCACACATCATTCGGAACAAATGACCTTCACGTGTTTCGGTGCCCGGAGGGTGAAGGAAACACTGAGCCCTTTGAGAATAAGGGAAGAGACACAACATTATAGATCCACATTACAACTCTGCTATCAAACCCAATTTGGTTTATTTACAATGCCAGGGTGCCCAGTGGCTGCAGCTGATTTTTTTTCCTTTTTGCACTGATGGGAATAAACCCCAAACAAATCAATTTTCCTCCAGCGCCTCATCCTGGCAGCCAGTTGCCATGGATATCCAATGTGGTTGCATGTTCAAGAGATCAAAGTGGTGACGCCGAAGCAAGGGCGAATCAAAGACACACGATTCAAAGCAACTTCGTCTTCCCCGAGGTGCTCCTTGGTCACCACGGACACATGTATTTTCACACGTGTTAGGTGGGGATGCACACCGCGGGCTGTTCTTCAGGTGGGGAAATGGGCCCCCGAAAGCGACAGAAATCGGAGGTCAGACTACCGTCTCCTCTTTCTCGCCGTCTCACTGGCTCCCATTCCTCCGCTGCGCCGGCCCTCGTATCAGAATGAGATAGTCATCTCCATGGCGGAAGCTTCGCCTTTCTATTGACGGCTGTCTGATGTGCGCGTTATCGTGTCCGATCTGGGCTTTGACAGGCCGACAAGGGAGAGGCTTGTATTACAAGGGGAATCAATGGCAGTAGGCCATATCCCTATCAATAGGCTGCCACAACTCTTTTTGCTCATGCTCCCCGCTCTGTGACAGATAAGATGCTTTATCACAGACAAAAAAGAGGGGGAGAATGAAGAGGATGGAAACAGCAGCACAAACACATGTTAAAAATAACACACTAAATCTGATCAGCCCGGCGCCAGAGGAAAACGTTGGCTTTGTACTTTTCGCTGTTTCATTGCAAGTTTCGTACGAATCATGTCAGCTTCTCTAAAGTGACGCAGTTAATGAGCTGACAGTTCAGTTTGGGGGTGGAGGGGATGAAGGACGGCACTAAAACCACTACAGACCACTGAACAACAAACAACACACTGCTTTCGTTGTTGTTTATAAGCGTATTATTGTTGGGTTTTTTTGGTGTTTTATTTGATTTGACAGAAATAGACAGATGGCAGTTCATTACACAAATAAGCCCATTTTCCTCTACCCACTCAACCCTAACCTTTACCCCCTGACGTGAGTAATAATAATAATAATAATAATAATAATAATACATGAATGTATTAGAGACAAGTGGTGCTGCATTTCCAGTTCCAGGAGCCTTTCAGGCAAACGAGGTTGTTTTTTAGGGGACTTCCAGCTGTTTTTCCAGCAGCTTTTCAGCCCCCAAACGCAGATGATTATCAGCAACTGTTTTTCAAATGGCTTTTTAGCAACCAGCTGTGTCTCTGTGCTCCCAGCGGGAATGGAGACGCAAAAAGCAGCTGTTTTACTGAAACATCGCTGTGTTTCCAGCGAGGACTGTACCCCTCAAACCAGGTATTTTAAGAACCAAAACACGACCTTTTCCCAAACATTACCAAGAGGATTTTGTGCCTAACTTTAACCACACATTAATCACAGTGTCATTAAAATATAGAGTTTCTCTGTGTCACTTAAGTAATATTTTAATAATATCTTATAAAATGATCTGTCTTGTGTAACGTATTTGTGGTTTGCAGAAATGCACATTGCCAACATTTATCCCTTTGAGTGTTCTCATAAAACATTTAAAAGCGCTGTTTGATCTTCATTATGAACAATATTGATGCGAGCAAACAGAAGCAGAGCAGAGAGGCTGGCGGCCCCGCAGTTAACCCTCCCCTTTAATACAGTGGATAAATTACAACGAAATGAGCTCCAGAATCAACCTGTAGGGCCGAAGCCACATGCTAAATGATTTCCTAGATCAAATATTGATATTTCAAATGAGCACCCTCGGTGGGCCTTTCTTAGCCGCCTCCTGTAGTCAGCACATTTTTCCAGGTCTTTCCAGGTTTATGGGCGAATGAAAAGAGGTGAGCGGGAGGGAAAACAGCTGGGAAGAGAGGGAGGGGAGGGAGGGATGAAAAAAAAGAAAAAGAAAATGCATTTAATTTGTTCACCATCAGGGCGGTGTGTCGGCTTCAGCAGAATGGGTTATGTGCCGAGTATTTCTCTTTCTCTCAAGGACCTGGTTTTGTACACAGAGCCGTGAGGGTTGCTGGCTCACAGCAAACTCTAATTGCCCCGAGGCCATAGGCAGCCGCTTTCAAACAGGGTCATTCATCTTCCCATGGAAAAGGAAATGGTCTTTGGCCCTGATCCTTAATCACCCCCCTGCCGCAGTGTACAAGGTCATCAGGGAAGCCCTGTGACAAACACACTCACACACGCACACGCGTGTACACGATAAACACACAGAATAGCTGAGGGGGGGGTCATGTGGTGAGACACATGTGAGGTGAGCGGAGAAAAGATGGAAGGACATTTCTGTGCATGCCATCCTCAGGTGAAATTGGAGCTGCGATTACAGCCCGGAGTTATGGTTTGTGTTACCGTTTGTGGTTCTCCCTTCAAAGAGGAAGTGAGGAATTCACGTGGATGTGGTGGCGAGCTGCGCTGAAAGCCGTGACCAAAGAAGAGGCAGAGAGAAGATGAGAGCGCGGGGGGAAGATGAGGAGGAGGAGGAGGAGGAAGTCAGGACAGGACAGAAATGGAAAGGGCTCCATTTCACTGAGGATCACAAGACATTGGCAGAGAACGGCCCTCTAAACAAAACTGAGGAAACATTATTCCTCCTCAGGGACCATCAGAGCGCTGATTCATGAAGCAACATCACCAGTTAAACCAGCAACCAGTAAATCAGGTATTTTCTTACCAAATGTAGTTTCAGAAAACGGGATGAAAATAAATTCTTATTCTTTGAAATGCGTGACATGACTTTTCTTGTGCTGCTGTCAGACATCTTTTACAAACACTTTAACCTCTGACCTCTGAGAAAATTAAAAAAAAAAAAAAAATACGCAAGAGCCAAGAGCAAGTTGGTGATAAATGTTTCACAAACTGCTAGAAATAAGTACATTTAGAAAATTATTTTTAAAAAGATAGGGAAAAATGTCTAGGGAAAAAGACAAAGCTATGAAAAGACTTATAATTATAATAATTATATATTTAATGTTGAGTTAAAAATATCAGACTTTTTTATGCACCTTTCAAGGTCATTTCTGTGTTTCTCTTAACTTTTTTTTCTTAATTTTTTATTTATTTATTACTAATTTTCAGGCACATTTCTGGTGCTTTTAACTAATAACTTGCTACGTTTTGGTTTTGTTTTGTTGCTCATTGCCTTCTTCAACCTTGTTTTTGAAAGAAAGTCAATTTGTTTAGATTGTAAAGGGTAAATTAATGCTCTGAAATTAGATTACATTTTGGCGAAGGAAAAACTGGCATGGACATTTTCAGAGGCCTCCGTCACGTCTCCACCGCAAATGCTGAAAAAAACCTAGATCTTTGGATGCAATTAGTGATTATTTTAATTCTCGGTTACTTTCTGCAACTTTTTTTTCTCAATTACTCCATAATTGTTTGTTTAAATGCCAGAAAATAGTGAAAAATGCACATCATATGACCCATCCTGATAATAATCGCCTGTTGTGTCAGAACAATCATCAAAACTGAAAAAAAATATCCAGTTTACTGTCAAAAATGACTAAAATAAACTACAGTCACATTTGAGAGGTCAGAACCAGTGAATGGTTGGCTCATTTTAAATTATTAAACCAAATTTTAAAAGTGTTGCCACTTGGCGTGAATCCAAGATAATATGATTAGATGAGAACGCTGCAACAAGCCAATTTAACAGAGGAGCAAACAGCCAGACATCTGTGCTGGTGTCAGATTCTGCGCTCACTGCCGGACTTTAAGTGTTGCCAAATGCTCTCTTTGTTTATTTAGTCTGTTTTCTTCACTCTTCTATCTTCTTATACATTTTTCTGTTAAATATTTGCTGCTCGGCTGCTGTGAGCACCACAGATCTCCTCTGACATCTCTGTCTTTATTGTGAATTGCTGAGCGTGACGTCCTCTTGAGATCTGTTATAAAGTCACTGGTATACATGTTTTTATGAGGCTTATTTGAACTTCATCACATGTGCTCTAAGTTGGAATTAACCCTTAAGACCCATCATAGACCCATTTTGTCTCTTTTTGGGGGGGAGTGGTATAGGTCATCTGAAAGTTGGAATCTGAGGATTAATTTAAGAGGCAGCTCACCACTGTTCCAAGTTTTTCTAGTCATAAATCTGCAAACATTTCATTTTGGTTGGGTGCCTATTCAAATATTAAGAGTTTACATTATACAGGAACTTAGAACATTATGATGGAAGTATATGATGGCCGTTGTTGTTTTTTGGCCCAGTTTTTGGGGTTGATACAGTTTGTTACACAGATTTGATGCAGAATGTAAGCATTCACACCACTCAAGATTTTATAAAAATGGTCCAAAATCCTTAAAAAATAACTCCTTAAGATAGCAAGACCTTGAGGGACACCACGGAAAAATCCATGCTGTGATTTGGAATCAAAAACTTTTGGCTTTTGACTTTTGGACATTTCTGTAAGAATTATAATAATAATAATTATTAATAATTAAGAATACATTTTGGTGATGCACCTCATTTCTGGAGACCACAAAAAACCCCAAAAACTCTTTGATCAACATACCAGTGAAAGCCAAACTCTGAATGTCTGAGGTCTCGCTTAATTTTTCATGCTAATTTTAGGTCATTTACTCTTTTGATGATCACTGCCTTCTTACAATGTTTCAAAAAACCCCAAAAACTCTTTGATCAACATCCCAGTGAAAGCCAAATTCTGAATGTCTGAGGTCTGTCTTAATTTTTCATGCTAATTTTAGGTCATTTTTGTTTATTTCCGTGCTCTGTACGGTGACCTCGGTTGTTCTGAAAGGCACCTACTACGTAAAATGTATAATTATTATTATTATTATTATTATTATTATTATTATTATTATTTTATTTTTTAAATTATTATCATTTTTATCTATATTATTACTGCCACTAGATGGCACACACAAGTATCCACAAATGAGGACAACAGGTCTGAACTATGCAGATTGATGTCTGAGGTGCAGGAGACCAGAAATGTAAAGTCCTCGTGTAAGGACGACGGGTCGCAGAAGGTTAGACGTTAAGACGCAGTTTAGTAATGGTTTGTTATAATCACGTGATCCAAGCTTTTCACAGTTTTCCTCCAATGCAAAATCCCAATGAGTTCAATAACTTAAACATACTGTTCTAGCAGACTCCTGTTGTAATTAAGTATCATCCATATTGGGAACGGCCGCTGATTGATCGGCTTGTGTTTTGTGCTGTTGTTTGGGACCTTGGGGGCTTTCTGAATAAACCTCAGTTGACCCCACTAATTGCAGCAATACAATCAATAAGTAAGACGATACGTTCAACGGGGAGAGCGACTGGCTTCATGCACAACGTGTGAAGTCCAACAAACAAGCAGCTGAAATTGGACCTTGCACTTGCCCTGCGCAGATTTCATTTTGAGCTTCCTTTTTAATCCATTTCAATACCGCTGTATTTCTCACAGTCAAAGGCTATTATGACTTTAAGGCTGTAATACCGAATCAATGTAGGCGTTATGTAATGGCTGACGCTCGCAGCTTTACGTCTCCTAAATTAGCCCGGGTCCCATTTGGGTTCACTTCCTAATGAGCACAAACCAAATTAAGCATTCGATTTAGTCTCTTTATAGAAGATGAAAGTTAAGACGTAATCACTAACCAATAGAGAAATTATTTAAAGTGTACTGTACGTCGCAGCCCTCCCTCATCATGCTCACACACATGTTACCACGCACGCACACACACAGATCCATACAATTATCCCGCACTCATTGCTGTTAAGAGCAACAGGTTTCTTCGTAGTGCGCGGCGGCTCACAGAGGAGAAACATTACTGGAGTCTGCTAACAGCTCAGCCGAGCAATGAAACCGAACACATTACTGCTGAGGAACATCAAAGAGCTGCGTCTGTGCGATACATATTTAATTAAATCCAGCAGACACACGCTGCATTCTGTGCACACACGTACAGTAATGCATACACAGACCTGTGAACGTCCTCTCAAAGACGCCGCCTCTTTCTCTCTCATGCAAGCATAAATTCACGCACATATCACAGGCTGGCGGCAAATATATTCATTCAAACTTCAACAAGCAGCCGCTGACAGATTTTTAAGTGTGTGCACAAGTAGTTTGGGTGTGGATGCATGCAGATGTGAGAGACAAAGATCAAAAATAGTGATACTCAACTTACACCCCTGATAGAGTGCCAGGTGCGCCCCCCCCCCCCCCCCCCCCCCCCCCCCCCCCCCCCCCCCCCCCCCCCCCCCCCCCCCCGCCAACCATTTTCTAATTCACAATAAAATAAAGTGATTCACAATGGGAATTGTTTTTGTACTTTTAGTATAATAAGGTAGAGCATAAAACGGCGTCAAAATAGAGCTTGTTGATAAAAAAAAGAAATCTCATCCTCCAACTCCCCTTCACTGTATACTCAAAAATTAAACTAATTTGCACTGTTTTATGTATATAATATTTTATGTTTACAGTATATCTATATCTATATCTATATCTATCTATCTTCTTTATAAAATATTTAGTATGTTAGTATTTTTATCTTTGGATATGAAAGTGTATTGTAGTGTATTCCTTATACAGTATATTCTAAAGAGTTGTTTGTTTTTGTAGGTGCTATTGCTAATTTTGCTTTTGTTGTTTGCTTGCTGTGTTTTTTTCTTGTGTTATTCCTTGTTAGTTTGCT